>NC_133663.1:32990656-33186717 GCF_037893015.1 Macrotis lagotis | reverse complement strand
TTGATGGCACTGCCCGGAATATCAATCATTTAAGAAAACATTATTGTAATTTTTAATTATTGCTCACAATCATTTCGTTGAGACTATTTGCAGTGAGTTTCATCTAGTACCCTTACATAACAGTTAGCAAACAAGTTCTATAATGTTAAGTACTGGGGCAATAAAGGGATGCTCTGCAAACACATAATAAAAGCATACCTATGCATTAAGTGCCCTTCACTCTTTGAGGGGGCCTTCTGTAACAACCTTGTAGTTATTTAGCGCTTGGGCTAACTGCAGACACTTTCTCAAGGGGACTGAAATTGCCCCAAAAGCTCGTTGAGTATTCTTAGGAAGCAGTTTGAAAACATAGAATGTCTGCCAAGGATACCTAGCAGTAAATCAAATGTCTTATCCCTCAGATGTCAACATGGACACTAGGGATACTTTATACAGAGAGGGTGTAAAGAACATCAAATCATCTGGTGACTTTTGTTGAGTCTTGATGGAATGAAAAGAACACTGTTAGTGCCTCAGAGGCAAAAGCTTGACAAGTAACAGTTTAAAAGTTCTCTGATTGTTCAAATGTAAATATTTCCTACACATTCACATATCATTGAGTATTATGATTAACTTAACTTCCTGCAAAAAGCAATTTCATAAGCAGTTTCTGTAATCTCAATCACCAAATACTTATAGATAGGATATTAACATTCAAATAACTGGAAGATTCTAATCTATGACTCTATACAAATTATCTGTATGAATTTACTATTGCAGATTACTAAATACACAGACCTTCAGTCTCTCTTATATCTAGCACCTTCTTAATTTGAGAAAGAGGCATAAGTTGAATGTGTTTAAGAGCTGCTGGGGGTCTGGTATGGCCGTGAGGACTCTTGAACGTGCCAATAACCTTGTGTCGTTTCCTTGCTATCTGTTTAAGAAAAAAAATTCAGATAAATAAGCAAAATTTGTTTTTCTTCCACTAATGGGTATAGAAAATATACAAATCAACCCCACTTAATCAAAAAACTACTATATATTCTGTTAAATATGATTCCCATGGCACATTCTGGGTAAAACATCTTCTCCAAGTCATATGAATTGAGAATTTGTATCACTGGAATAATCAAAGTGTAATAATTTTATAAATATACGGATGTTTACACAATGAAATAATAGGACATGATATGTTTGTCCTTCATTCTTGAAGATGACCACAACAATCAGGGAAGTGATGCCATGGCAAGTACATGAATTGGATTTGAGTAAAGGGATGCTCTGCTAAGTCATCAACCTCATTTTCTACTCCAGAGCAGTTTGAAAACTCAGAATGTCTGCCAAGGATACCATGGATTAGGAAGACTGGAGATGACCCCAGATGTGAATCAAGAAAATGGACTATTTCTCTGTGTTAATAAGCCATGAGTTGAGTATGGCAAAGGAAAAATGAAATTGGCAGGATGGGTGACTAAAAAACAGAAGAGAATGAACATCTGAACTGATATAATTGAAAAGGAATTTATGCTTTACATTAAAAGAGAATGAGGAAAGGAGGTAAAAGTAGAAAGACCAAAAAAGGGAGAACCTAGCTAACTTAGATATACCATAAAAAATACAAGCACAGAAGAATAGTAATCTGAAACCTAAGCCCAAATGACCTCAAGGGAAAAGAGAAGACATATCAAAGAGACTGAGTGTGCTTTAAGCCAAGTCAAGCTGAGTAATAAGGAGGCTATAAATTTTTTTTTACCAAGCTATCAAGAGATTGCAGAGTGGGTAACGATGAAAACAGTGTACAAATCTTTGTCTTCTTTCTCAACAAAATACAAACATATCAGAGAATTCCATGGTCTATCTAAAGGTCAATACCTTCTGACCTCTAACTTCTATTGTCTTGAAACAGGCTTTATTTGCTATGATTAATTTCAAAAAAGCCATGGATATATTGCTTAAGTTATTTAGGAAAATAACAGTTGAAGGAAGGCATCTATCTACTCCTAAACAGATATTCTTCCTAGGATCAATTCATTAATTGGTCATGATCACTAAAATATGACAATTTAGACTCATCGAGTAAGAAAGTCACCTCTAACTTCACAACTGAAGGCCTGGTCTCAAGAATTCACTGTAGTCCCAGGCACTAACATTATTATGATGCTGTCACATACCTCCAGACAATCATTGAAGAGAAAGAGAGTTACTTGTTCTCCTCGGTCACAGGGATGTTCACCCAAAGATATGGTTTCAATTCTCTGCACCAAACTTCGATGAGAAGACAAAAGGTTAGCCTGCATGAAATGAAGATATAAAAACAAAATCACATGGTGTTTGGTCATAAAAAAAGAATGTGTAAAATACTTGATAATTGTAGACTTGTATAAACTTCAATTGCAATTGAAAAGTAAAACAATTTAAAAGACAGGTAAATTACTTAATAAGAACACTTACTGGACATCCATCTACTTCATAAACCACATCAAAAATTTGCTTTTGGGCTTCTGTTTTCCTCTTATCCTCATTAATATGTCTGCAAACATAAAAGGAAACTGGATAAAAAATAATTCTGATTCCTATTCCAATATTCTACATAAAAAAGTGGTAAAAAAAAATCTTACTTTTATAACAGAACATTTTGCAAAGATGTGCAAAATGGATAATTTACAATATTCCAAAGGGATTTTACTAAGAAACCCTTAGGTGAATCTTTCAAGGAAGACAACTGTCACCCAATCCAAGTCATCACAAGCAAGTCCATTCATTCAAAACAGTTCAAGTTAAGTTTTGTGAATTATATACCCATGTACATAATGTTACTTCTGAAGGGCAACATATCCCAAAACCTATAAAACTACAACCTCTTTATAACTTTAAAAATCTACAAAATTTCATGACATCTGAGCAGTATTATGGTTTCCTTTAAGCAATTTCCCATTTATACTCTTTAAAATTCATTTCAAAAATTGTTATTAAACTATTTTCCATGGACATGCTAATTACAAGCCCAGTCATATATGTATGTACCTAATATCAGCCATCATTTACCCTTCCATACTTATACAACAATGTTTAAAAGTCTAAGGACTGATGAATGAGGACTTTCTCATTATCTCCACACTCCAAAGACAGGTGCCATCCTTTTAATACTTTCTAATTGCTTTCAATTCAGTCATCCTCTTATAACAAATAAAAACAATTAAAGAACAACAACCTGGGTATCACAAAATATTTTTAAGTCTGTTGTAGATTATCACACATCTATAGGACTTCAAATTCATCCATGACATTGAAAGAGAAAATCTCAAGTAATTTGTTAAAAGATTCATAAATTTTATACTTTTCAACAGGTTTTATGAAACAGCAAAAACTTTCAATTTTAAGATGTTCCTCAAAACAAATATTAATTGGAAAACTATTTTAAAAAATGAATTGGAAAGGAAAAAGATATATACTGTGTGTACTTGCTCCTTTTGTTTCAGGATGGATATGTTAAGTAACTTTGGTGCATCTGAGCTCAAAAGCAAATTCTGCATGGAAGTATACATACATACACACATACATACATATATATTATATATATATATGTATATGTATATATATATATTTATATGAGTAAGTCTACAACATTTAAAACTTTCAAAAATACTTAATTTATTTGCATGGAACCAAACTGTTTTTAGGACTGAGCTGATAATCTGTGAAAGTCTAGTAAATACATTCTAGAATCATTCATCATTATTTCACCATGCTACTTTATTAGAAAACAGGTAAAATAGTGTTGTGCTACAAATACATTAGTTAGTAATAAACTCCCATTAATTAATTCATTTAAATTTTCTATAATGACATTTTAGGCCTTAAGCAAAACCCTCAAATTAAAATGAACTTACGTCATTACTTCCTTTAATGATCCAATAGCTCTCTCTAGTGTATTCTTGTCAGGGTTATCATCTGCAGTATGTTTCTTTAGATCTTTAATAAAAGAGTTGTTTTATAAAGAAAGATTTTCATGAATGTAGAGTCAAGAAAATAATAAACCTAATGACCACAACATAAATGGAAAGAACCGCAAAAAATCCCCAAAGTGAACACTGAGAAATTACTACCAGGCATGGCTCCAAATAAGAGATTAGAGAATACCACTCCATCCCTCTGCAGAGGTAGGAGGTTCACAAGTGGACTAAGGTAAATATTTTCCACCTTTTTCAATGTATTGATTACTTATAGTATCTTTCCCCGTTTACTAAAATGAAAATACAATCTGCTCAAAAAGCGTTAGGACAGGGAAAAGAAAAGGGGTAAAATAAAAGGAAAAAATAAAAGGCTTCTTCCTTCATATAAGATCTTCAATACAACTCATTTTAGGATTAGAAATCTAGCATTTATTAAATAATCATGCAAATGTGACCCAGGAATATATTTTCTTTAATAAAATTCAGTATATTTATATACCAATTTAAAAAATATATTTCTTTTTTGATAACTAAATTTAGTAGGCATATTTTAAATAAATTCTATCTTCAGTGTGCCAATTATACTTGTCACACTCCCTCTCCCAAAACACTGAAAAATTTTATCCTGCTATCTCATGTGTGTGTGGGGGGGGGGGGGATGACTGTCCATCTCTCAGGAGTGCAAATTTCATGGGCTATGCACTATAGATATATCTCTCACCCTAGCATTCATTCTCTGTCTGTCTGTCAGAATTAATGAGGATTATAAATAACCTTGCCATTTCTAAGTAAGAATATTTAAAAGGAAGGTCTAAAACTAAGATTAGATTGGCAAATTTTCTTTTGCTTGAAAATTCTGTTCCCTTGAATGTAATGAAACTCCATCACCAAATTACCATTTAGAAGTAATGCAACACTAGGTAACCGCTGCACGGGTCGGATGAGTAGCTCAGCAAGGCTCTGACGCCCACATTCTGGTTTAGCTTGGTTGATCTGAAAAAATTTTTTGCATAATTATGATAAAACAGAAAACAGTAATCTGGATCAGTTAATGAGTGTTTATTAAGCCTGCCATGTGCTAAGCACATGTGACACACAGTAAGGTAAGACTTCTGCTTCTGTAGAGTTCACAATGACACAGAGAAGACAACAAGCAAAGAAACATGTACCAGAGTAAATGAGAAAGAAGTAACAGAGAGAAGGCACCAGAATTAACAAGGAATGAGAAAGGTTTCCTATATGCAGAAGGAAGCCATGGAAGCCTGGAAGGAGAGCATTCCAAGCATCAAGGTCCTTTTACGCAAAGAAAACTCCTGGATCTAAAAGATTGAGTGTCAAGAGAAAAGGGTGAGGCTCCAAGAGAACATGAGGCAGAGAGAGAGAGAGAGAGAGAGAGAGAGAGAGAGAGAGAGAGAGAGAGAGAGAGAGAAAGGAGGACAACATCTGGCTCCAAGTAGGGGGACTAAAAGGGAAATAATACAGTGGTTGGAAGGAGGGAGGTTTGGGAAGGGAAGTTATAAAGTTCAGTTTTGGATTAAACACAACAACCCAAAAGTCACATAAGTAGACCTGATTATAACAAAGAAAAGCCAAAAAATCATTTGCCCTTTCATAGGACCACTGAATCCCAAAATGAAATGTCATTCCAGTAAGCTAGGACTTAACACCTCAAAGAAGAAAGCAGTTTAATAATTTCCTATCAAGCCATAGCAAAGACTTCCAGAATTTTTAAAATTACTATGAAAATGTTAGCCTTCATACGATATCACTGAATCAGTTATACTGATATTTCTGAGTCCAGGAATTTCAACTTGAGAATCTTAGAGATGGGAGAAAGCAGAGATTACCTAACCCAGTATCTCACTGACTGCAGACATCCCTGAGAGAAAACCAGCTTTCCCTTTAGCACAATGTTCACTTTTCTACCTTTCCTGACCCAGCTGAGTCACAGATAAAGCAACTCCCAGCCCACTTCCTAGAAACAGGTGTTCTTACTGCCCTTTCCAAATAACCCATTCACACTGATGTTGTTTCCAGTTTTTTGACTTCGTGGGTAGAGTGAGATTCCAGGGAGGACAATTTCTTTGCCAATATTTTCTTTAGCACCTGCCCTGACCCTCTGTCCTTACAGGTCATACAAGTGGAATGTATCTGAAGCTGCTTTTGAGACAGCATTCTGCTCATTAAGCTAGGGCTGCCTATCCTTTAAGTTCTTGGTCTTTCCCCATATCCATCCACTGCAGGCTGTTAAACACACATGCATAACTAGATAATTCTTAAGAGAACTATACTTGATTCTTATTGCCAAAACATTTTTTTATGAAACTCTCCAAACTATGTATAGTAGAATCATAAGATTTCTTTTTTTTTTTAAATACCACTTTACCTTAAGGAAAGCATGAAATCGTGGCTTCTGTTTTTCACACTTAACAATTGTTTCTTTACTCATTTCAAAGAAGTTTACAAAAGGAGGATAAATTTTCACCAAATCTTTTGACTAAGAGAGAAAAATAGCAAACACAATGAATGTTTTAATTACTTTCTCTGTAGATTATATAATTACTTATCAATTTCAAGTTTCAATCTGACAAATATTACTTTTAAATTAATTAGAACCAATATTTTTGTATTAGTTAGCTTTTAATATTTGTGCTTCATTCATTCATTTCTCAGGACAAGGACTGCAATGTAATTCAATTTGAAACACAATCAAAACACAAGAAAATTAATCTGGCATTCCCTTCCATCTACACACTAAATAACTGAGTGTTTGAACAAAGGCAAAGTTTGCATGTAACACTAACACAGAAATTCTGAAAGGTGGAAAAAATTGCAGGAAGAATCATAATAAATGTTTTGCTATACATAAGAAAGCTCTTTATCAAAAATTGCTAATGTGAAATCTCAGTTATTTTGATTTGCATTTGTCATTAATGATTTAGAATGGAGAGTGAGAAAAAAACAGATTATAAACTAAAAAATGAAAGTATTTGAAAACTGTTCAGATTATGGATAGCTTTTTCACTTCAATGATTTTGAATCACTGGGCTCCCATAAAGTACATCCATTGATGTTCAAAATCAGTATACTACAGTATATACAGGGCATCTTAGTTCAGCTATAAGCTATTAAAACTTGTATTAAAACTTATGAGTTTTAATAGTTTACAATCACACAAAACTTTTTGGTTCACCAAGTATAAGAAAGCATAAGAGTGCATGAGCTTACAAGGCATTTTAAAGAAAAGTTTCCCTCAATTAGTATTAAAATAACTTTCAATAAATTTGGTAAGTATTTAATAACATGTAAAGTCCAATTTAAATGGAACACAAAGTAAGATAACATATTACTCCAAGTGAGAACATTTTACTTTTAGTAAACACTCACATATTTCAGAAAGATGTCACCAATACTTTTGCTTTCATCCCAATTGATAATGAGGTCTTCAAGATCCTCCTGAAATAAACATAAGAATCAAGTTAACAATCTTTCCAGCTTACCTCTATAGAAATGTTTGATGGAATCATTGATCTAGACTAGGAACGACCTGAGAGGTCATCTTGTCCTGAAGGTCTAAGCCTTTTTTATGTCACAGAACCCTTGAGTGGTGTTTGATAAAGTCTTTGGATCCCCTACTCAGAATAATTTAAATTCTTAAATTACATAAAATAAAACAGGATCTGAACTGAGTTCTTCTGACTTTCAACAGTGCTCTTTCCACCACTGAACTCCTGCTGTAGAAATTCCTTCCCCTGGCATAGATATACAAGAGACCTGGAGTCCATAACTACCACCCCACAATAACTCTTAAAATTATGATGCTGATGATCTCTGTCCCTCATTCTTTTTTTTTAAGGTTTTTGCAAGGCAATGGGGTTAAGTGGCTTGCCCAAGGCCACACAGCTAGGTAATTATTAAGTGTCTGAGGCTGGATTTGAACTCAGGGACTCCTGACTCCAGGGCAAGTGCTCTATCCACTGCACCACCTAGCTGCCTTCTGTCCCTCATTCTTGAAGACAACCACAACATCAGGGAGGTGATGCCATGAATTAGATTTGAGTGAAGGGGACTGTGCTAAGTCCCCAGACTCACTTTCTCCTCTGGAGATATCTGGATCCAGTGGCCAGATATGGATCAGGATACTGGAGATGACCCTGGATTCCAGGCAGTCAAGGTTAAGTGACTTGCTCAAGGTCACACAGTGTGAGTCAAGTGTCTGAGGCTGGATTCAAACTCTCATCCTTCTGACTCCAAGGTCAGTGCTCTATCCACTGTGCCATCTAGGTGCCCCTAAATATCTTTACTTACTACTAAACCCTCCTTCTAAACTGGCTGCAGAAACAATAGAATTTCTTTTGTAGCCTCTTTAAACTACTACGAACATTCTTCAATAAATCTCAGATCATCGGATAACTAATAAACACTAGCGTACAGGCATATTCATGCTTCAAAGTCCTTTACACTTCAGTATTTGCAATATTTATCATTTCATTCGTGATGGTTACAGATCACAACTGCTCTATGGTTAAATAAAATGTCCCAATTTACAGTGACAAAGTGTAGCTAAAATGGTGAAATAGGAAAACACTATACAACCCTTCTTCTCTCAGTACAACTTCTACAACAATGTTCTTTAAAAAAGTCACAAGTCGTGAAAGGGGAAACAAAGGAAAACTGCAGTGATTCATTAATCTATCAACAGGGAACTAGGGCAGAAATTGTAGGCTGATTATTCAGAGCTGATGGGGGGGGCAAGAGTAGGTAGAGGAAGGTCAACAGTTAAGGGACAGTCATTAGACCACTCAATCCAAGGCAACAGGAAGATATTTCCCTAAGGAAATGAGACCCAGACACAATACTCCTCCAAGCTAAGTTGAACACAGATTCCCAGATCTGATCACAGCCTTTTAGCACCTGGAAGAGAACTCCCAGGAAGACCAACAATGAAAACTGCTAAATTACTCAAATCAAATCAATGAAAGAATGACTAAAAAAAAAAGACAATGATTTGTTATGAAGTGAAGAGATGGTAAGATACAAACGCAGAAGAAAGAAACTCCAAAACACTATCAGCAAAATAACTTGCCCACAAGGTCAACTAGAATTCCTAAAAGAAACGTGAGTTTTTAAAATGTACTTTAAACAAAATGAGAGCCATAAAGGAAAGAATTGGGAAAGAAATGAGAACTAGAAAAGAAAAATTTGTAAAAAGAATTACCAACTTGACTTTAGAGGTATAGAACTTTTCCCAGGTAAGATTTCCTAAACATTAAAATGAACCAAACAGAAGAGAATGAGAGACTCAAATGAACAAAAAAATATTAAAAGTCAAAAGACTGAAAAATATAAGAAAACAAGATTTCTCATATCAAAAACAATCCGCTTCCTGGAAATATCCTCATTAAAAACTGCCCCAGACCTCTTAAAAACCAGAGAGCAAGTAAATATATTAAGAAACCACACCTGACCTTCTTAAAAAAAAAAACCCAAAATGAAAGTTCCTAGGAACACCAGAACTAAATTCAGAACTTTCAAGAAAAAAACAAACAACCAGAAAGAATCCAAATATTAAGGAACCACAGTCAAAATCACACAAGATTTATCAGCTACTACTATATAAAAGAGCAAAGAGAATGGGAAACTCCAAAAGGCAAAGGAAAAAAAAAAAAGTTGAGTATAATCCTACAGAGAGAAAAAAATTAACCCTTCCTTTGTCACTAAATAGATATTTCCAAGCATTCCTGATGAAAAGGCAAAAAGTTGAGTAGAAACACTGAAATAAAATGAAAGTAAAAAGAAACATGAAAATATGAATACAAGTGAGCAATATTCTTATTTTTGTTATTTTATAATCTTGAAAAGACATGGAAGAAAAAATGGGGAAGGAATCAGGAAGGGTATTTATCTTACCTACTCAGAAGCTGCAAGTAGCAATCTACATAAAAAAGGAAAAGGTGGAGGGAATAGGTGAACTGAAAGAAGCAGGAAAATAATTTTTACCATTAACAATATTATAAAAACAAAAAAATATGAAAGATTCGAGAACTGTGATCAACACAATGTTTTGTCCTGCATTTTCAAAGAAGACCACAACATCAGGGAAGTGATACCATGACAAGCACATGAACTGAATTTGAGTGAGGGGGTCTGTGCTAAGTCACTGGCCTCATTTTCTCCTCTGGAGTCATCTGGGTCCAATGTGGGTTTTTCTGTCTATTCAGATCTACAGGACAATGTTTCTCTCCTATTCAAATTCCAATGAACCCCATTGCCTCTAGGATTTCTTTTTTTTTTTAAGCTTTTAAAGGTCTCATAACCCCACCCCAACCAGCCTTCCCAATCTTGAGTATAGATTAATCTCCTTTCCTTTGAAATTCCTTTGGAATCTCATTCCACACAAACTTTCCCAGAAACATAAAGGACTGAGGGTGTTGAGCACTACTAGTGGCCATGATTCTGAACACTACCATACAATTCCTATTTGACTCACAGCCTGCTACATATTCCAGAAAAACTAGACCCAGGATTACTGGTCAGCTGATATTTGTAATAAACTGCAACAAGCCTAAATATTTCACTCAAGTTGTTTCCTACAGCTCTAAAAGGGCCACAGAGGCACAAGTAGGTGAACAAATAGAACCACACCTGGCTCACCCATCAAGGCTAAACAGAAGCTCTGCTAATTGCTATTCCTTCATTCAGGATAAGCCAACATTCAGGGCAAGGAAGGTAAATACTAAGGGCCTGAGATATGACTGAATGAATGAAATTGCCATCTCTAAAGATCCAAAGCATGGAAGAAAACCCAGGAAGGTAACACAGTGTGATTGTTTTAATTCTCCCAGGTGACTGAAGTCTCTGAAATCTAGAAAAGGGAAAATACGGGAATTATCTTTGATGACCACCTGATTATGGGAAACTGGACAATGTAGCTCAAAAATATTCAAGTACAAGAAATAGCAGCACAAAAACCTCCTAAGGTCCAGGCTGGCTGGCTGACAGCATGATTTTCACAATGAACTACAGACCAAAGAAATTTGACTTCCTAATGAGAGAATTCCAAGGTCAAAGAAATAAGAAGCTATTAATCAAATAAAGTATCTTAGACAATAATTCAAAGTTTTTGTTTGTTATTTGGTGCAGACTTCTGATTTTGGTTTAGCAAACTACTAATAAGAAACTCCAATAAAAACAGATGGATAACCTAATTCATGGATGGCTGAAAGGTCAGATGATTTGTCCAGTCACAGAGCCAGTTTGTATCAAAGGCATGACTTCAGGTCATCTTGACTGCCTCTCTAGACTCTACATCACATTGACTATGGGGGAAGTATATCTACTAATTTGGAGAGAGATTTTTTCTTTGTCCATTCAATATTCTTATTTTCTATTAATAATAAAAGCAGGTCTGCCTTGATGTAAGCAAAGTTTCCTATTGTTGTTCAATCAGTTGGGATGACCCCATTTGGGATTTTCTGGGTAAAGTAGTTCGCCATTTCCTTCTCTAGCTCATTTTACAAATGAGTAAACTGAGGCAAATAGGATTAAAATGACTTGACAGGTCACACAGCTAGAAAGTAGGTGAGGCAAGATTTAAACTATTTTAGATGAATCTTTCTGGCTTCCACTGTGCCATCTAACTGCCCCTTCCTAATAATAAGAGTAGCCAAAAGTGGAATGGGCTATCTTAGGGATAATGAGTTTTCCAGGAAAATGCATATGCCCACTTCTCAGTAGATGTGTAGAAAAGTTAACGGTTCAAGCTATTCATTCCAACTTCAGGTTCTAGGCTAGAGGAAATAGAGAGTGAGGTTTGTTTTTCTTGGTCCCAAGGAACAGAACTAGCTGTGAGACAAGCAAAAAAGGCAGAGATTTTGGCAAGAGGGTTTGGCTAATCCTCTATGCCATCCCAAAATGAAATTTGCTTCACTGGAAGACAGAAAAGCTCTAGATCCCTACAGGTATTTGATTGACTAATGTCAGACCTTCATTCTCAAAGGATGTGATGTCATGACAAGCACATGAATTGGATTTGAGTGAAGGGTGGTTGTGCTAAGTCCCCAGCCTCATTTTCTCCTCCAGAGCTATCTGGATCCAGTGACCAGATATGAATCAGGACTAGAGATGACCTGGATGGGAGGCAATTAGAGTTAAGTGATTAGCTCAAGGATAGTGTCAGATTCCAAATTTGAACTCAGGGCCGGATTCCTTGGTTAGGGACCTTATGAGAATTAAGGATTAGCTGGAGAAAGTGACCACAGTGTTCCTTTCCAACTCAAATTCAGTGATCTGAAGAGGCAGTTTACATACAGACCAATTCAACGAAAATGAAATGACCATTTTCTTTCTTCAATTTGCTGCCAAACTTCTGAGGAATGGTCCCTAAACACTCTATTCCCTCCTTGACAAACTACTCTGGTCTCTACTGCCATTACGTCACTGAGATCATCTAATAAGTGGTATTTGACTAAAGTTTTCAGCCCCTAAGGACAGACCATTCAGCTGACATATGAAAACTGCCTCTCCACTCTCACTCTGGAGGCCACTCCTCTTGTCTCACAAGCCTTTCCTTCTGCTTCCGGTGACTAATCCAGTACTTCACCATTTCACAGCTGACTGAGGAGTGGAAGGAATTTCAAAGACCATCTGGCCTAATGAGCAACCTTCCTGCATTCCTCCTCCCTCCGAAAGTAACTGAATTCTTTTTTTTTTCCTTGATTAACTTTACTAGGCCATCTCTTACACCAAGCTTAAAACAATCTCTTGCTATTTACACTCATTGTCAGCTTTTTGAGGCTAAGCAAAACAAGTCTAATTCAAAAACCTGAAAAGAGCCATTATATCACTGAATTCTTCTCTAGGCTAGCATCCTCAAGGCCTGTAATGACTCCTCAAACAGTACTGGTGTACTCCAACTTATCAATGGCCTTTCTCCATTGTAGTATGCAGAGCTGAACTCAATATTGTAGACTAGGAAGGGAAACAAAAGAACTTTATTTTCTTCTTTGTGAGAAACTCTCTCTTAACATGAAAAGATTAGTTTTTCTTCCAGCTATACTACACCATGGAATCAAAGTAAAATTACAATCCACTATAATTCTCAAAATTTTTCTGGCAAGTAACCATCTAAAACCATGTCTTGATATTCATCCCTATTAAATATCACTTTACTAAATATGGTTATATGGTTACAACATTGAGATCTTTGTGGATCCTGGCTAGTATACTGTTTTTCTTCCTCATCCTTAAATTGGATAAGCTTGCCATCTATATTTTCATATAAGTTACTAATAAGAAAGATCAGAATAAACCTTCTAGTTCATCTATTAGAGAGCTCTCTTCATTTCTTTCCCTAAGCCTATACTTTTAATATATTCTAGAATTTCACCAAAATTTGAATCAAGTTGTTTCTTTTTTCTGCAAACTCATTTCTCTAATCCTTTATGACCTGCTCTATTAGCCCTGATCTTCTAGAATCTCCCAAATGACACTGGCAATTTAATAATCACAAGGCAAAGAATGTTTCATTTTTGTCATTGTATCTCCCCATCTAACACAAAAATGCTAGGTGACACAGTGGATAGAGCACTGGTCCTGGAGTCAGAAGGACCTGAGTTCAAATCCAGTCTCGGACACATAACAATTACCTAGCTGTGTAACTTTGGGCAAGTCACTTAACCCCACTGCCTAGCCAAAAAAAAAAAAATGCTTGAAAACTGATCAACTAATTCTTTCAATACCCTGTCATTTGGTTCACACTCAGTAAAGGTACCCAGATATCTGCTTATTGCTCATTTCTTGTCTTGAGTTTTGATGCCTATTAAGTATTTTTGTCCTCTCCTTTCCAAAAATAATTTTCTCCTTGAGAAAAGAGCAAAAAAGCTGCCAAGTTCTGACTTCTCCCAGGTTTCCATTCTCATTCCATCCCAAGCAGAAAGTCCTGTTCCCAATCTCTTCCCACTCCCCCAATATAGCTAAGAAAGTTCCTTTTTTGTTGTTCTCAGCTGACTGTAGTTTTTAGCAGAGGACTCTGTAGTGCTTCTTTAAAAACCTACCCTTATTTGCTTCTTTAATATGATTTTTAAAAAAACTCAGTTTTTTAAAGTCAATTTTTTGGTTGAATTCCTTGTGGCCTATATCAATTTCTTTAGATAATTTCCCTTCTTCATTCATTTAATTTTCTTTTTATTTCTAGAATTCAATTTCTGAATATTCCTCCATGCCTCCTGGGCTGACTTTCCTAAAATAATTTAACATCATAAATGTCCTATTTATCTTTTTTCTTTTTTTTGTTGGCAAGGCAGTGGGGTTAAGTGACTTGACTAAGGTTACACAGCTAGGTAATTATTAAGTATCTGAATTTGAACTCAGGTTCTTCTGATTCCAGGGCCAGTGCTCTATCCACCTGGCATCCCCCCAGTCTATATATCTCCTCTCAGAATGCATGGAAATAAATACTCTCTCTGAAAACTGAGTATGAATATAAGACTAAATTGACTTCCCCTCATTCACAAATCCTAAGGAGAAACCACTTACCACCAAGATTCCAATCATGTCCAATAACAAAACTGAAGAGAGAGCCACATATAGCCTAAGCATTTTCTTACCTTGGTTTTTTACTTTAAAATAGAATTGCCTGCATACTGATACTATTTAATTGGCTTAATATGAACTATACTATCAACCAATAAATATTTCTCAAGTGCTACTACAAGCCAAGTGGCTATAATAGGCACTAGAAGGGGATGCAACTAAAATGTGAAAAAATGAAAAAGGAAACAGGAAATGTCAACAACACTAGTGGGAATTTTAAGGGAATGATACAAAAGAGGAGACAGAAGGCCACAGGCTAAATGACCTTGCCTAGCAGTAACATGGGGGTGATGATCAACCTTGAAAGACTCACTCATTCCATCAGTGAAAATATCGGGAACAATTTTGGGCTATCTGCAATGGAGAGTGCCATCTGTATCCAGCTAAAGAGCTGTGGAGTTTGAACAAAGTTCAAGGACTATTCCCTTTAATGTAGCAAAAAAAACAAAAAAAACCCATATCTTATTGTCTAATCTTGTTATCTCTTAGACTTTTTTACTCTTCCTTAAGGATATGATTTCTCTCTCATCACACTCAATTTGGATCAATGTACAACATGGAAACAAAGTAAAGACTGACAGATTGCTTTCCAGATTGGGGAAAAAAATTGTAAAACTCAAATATCTTTAATTAAAAAAAATAATTGCACATTATATCATATGAGCTTACTGTCCATTTCATTCACATTAACTTCTCATTTGACTTATTAATTTATATTACAGTTTAAAATATGCACTGCTGATAGTATATAATTAGAAACTATATTTCTTAGAAAATATTTTATATTTCAAACTGTTTTCCCAATAATTTCACATTATAAGGTCTTGTGTTTTGGAGAAATACTAGCCAACTTTTAAATCTTAACTAAAGGAATAATGAAAAAGAAATGAGTTTAAATAACATCAAGAGAGTTGATCTAACATAAAAAGCTGTTAAGTTGTAGAAGGAAATAATAAGGACTTCCAGGGAGGTTATAAATACTTGATTAGAGTTATTATCATGAAAGAAAAAGAAAAATAATTATCTTTCCTTGGATTGTATACATATTTGTTTACCTAAATAGAAAGAAACTAGAAAATAGAGAGACAGCTAGGTGGTTTAGTGGATAGAGCATAAGGATTTTAAGTCGGAAAGACCTGAGTTCAAATCCAAGTTCAGACACTCACCAGCTGTGTGACCCTGGGCAAGTCACTCAACCTCTTTGGCTTTATCAATTAATAAGGAAATGACAAATCATTCCAGCATCTTTGCCAAGAAAACCTCATATGGAATCTCAAAGAGCTATGACTAGATGATAGAAAAACAAAATATAGTAACCCCTTCTAAATCAACAGTTGTCAAACTTCAATAAAATATGCAAAAAAAAAAAAGCCCACAATAAGAGGTAAAGAAAGTCTTCATTATTTATATTCTTAATGTAAAAAAATAACAGGCACAAGCAACATATGTGCAGCTACAGATACAATAAAGTTCAAACAAAGGGGAAGAAAGGAAGTTAAAGAAAGTTTAGGAAAACAATGTTACTAATCCAACTAAAGTACTAAAAGGAAATATTTATAGAAGCGCACATCAAAAATCCTTTTGTTAAAAGAGGATGGATCTGTTCCTTAAAAAGCTTGCCTTTATTTTGGTGTGCACATCAAAGATGTCAGGAATGCTACCAAAGATGGCCTTAATCTCTTCTGCTGCAAGGATAGGTCCTCCACGCTGTCCTTCCTCTTCCAATGGAACTTGAAATAACTAGAGACAAAATGAGGGGAAATATGCAACTTTAAGAACTAAGAAAAACTGTGATATATGTAAAAAACCAGGAGTAAGAAGGCATAAAATGATAATCCTAACCTCCCCGGAATTAAAATAAAAAATTTTCTTTTATCTTCATGACACTTTTAAATATATCTATATGATGGGGCTGACTTCAATAATATAAGCATTAAACTTGGACTTTGTGTAGTAGACCAGTTACAATCTGTGCCCTTCCACAGTAAACTTAAACCTGGTGCCAAGCCGTGCTGACCTTGTGAAAAATAGTCTACAGAAAAAAGTTTTTTTTCTCTCACCCATAAGAAACTGCATCCCCATTATGGATAACGAACCATCAGTGCCAAAGGAGAAAACCCAGCATAACAAGGTCTTGGACAGAAGCTCGGGGATTTTCCTCCTCCCTTTCCTCTGAACTCCAGCTTTGGGAACTTCACAAGTGGAAAACTCCTGAACGTAGGGGTACCTGGCTGACATTCACAACTTCTCCTTTAATACACTTCTGTCCCCTAGCCTAAGCAGTCAGTTAGTGGATTCACCTCTTGACTGCTTATTTAAGTCTCAATAAAGGCTCCTTCTGCAAGACTCTCTCACCACCTCCAAACCAGGATCTCAGAACTCTGAGACACCTCCAGAGCCTCTTGAGATTTCCTGTGACCTATATATTTTTTATCAGATCCAATAGTACATTAGATTTTAGAAAATTCTAAATGAAGACTGAAAGGACTGCATAATTTCCTGATTCCAAGTTAGCAGCACAATCAGCAGAGTGGAATTTAATTAAGATGCTTTTTAGAACTTGGTTGCTCCCCTCACTCCCACCCCTGCATTTTATCAAGCCTAACAGAATTGGCACAAGCTATCAATCATTTACCAATAACTCTAGTTTCAGTGTGAAAAATAACAAATGAGAATGTCACAGCACCTCTATTCACCTGGGTTTAACTCAACTACCAACTCTTTGCCACCAAATACCCAGGGGTAACCTGGTCCCCACCCGCTGAGAGCAGCCTTCACCTTAACAGCTGCCTAAAGAACAATGAGTGCCGAGGACTGCCAGAGATGTGATGGCATCCAAAGTAAATTGCTAGATGGACAGATATCCAACCCTAAGGTCCTCCCCAGGTCCTCCCCTGGCAGTTTCATAGGGCTTCAGGGGCTTCCTCCCCACAACCAGGGAGGGGCTATATCCAACATGCCACACAGGACAAGCCCACTCCTCCATAACCATTATCTATGAACTATCTGTCATCATACCGGAGTCACTAATTCCAATTCTAGCCACACACATTTCAGCATCTTAATTAGAGATTCCTTCTTCACTTTTTTTTACTGATGGATATATTTTGAATTTTACATCAGAAAGATTCCAAACAAACAAACCCCACCAATTTGGACTTACCTGAATAATTGTTGCCAGTATATTTACATAATTACTTTCAGTCTGATAAAGTTCTTTTGCCACCTGCCACCTTGCTGACTGCTTTGAAGGAACAGGAGTGGAATTTTTGGAAGACTTAGTACAAGATTTTGGTGTTTCTAAAAAAAAAAAAAAAAATTTTTTTAAATGTCTAAATGCAAAATGTTTTAATAAAGCAAATGTACTCATTTAAATTAAGTTTAAAACAAGTGAGTTTTACAACTGTCCCCAAAGCACTACTTTAGATGTGAATAGTGCTTTATATTCTTAAATTGTTACTGCATTGATTCTCATGGCTTCACGAAGTAATAAGAATCTCTATTTTAGTAGGAAAATGAGAGAAAAAGTTTCAGTGGCATTTAAAAAATGCACACAAGTACCAGGGCCAGGTCTCAGATCTCAAATTCCCCCACTAGCACACAAGTACCAGGGCCAGGTCTCAGATCTCAAATTCCCCCACTAGCACACAAGTACCAGGGCCAGGTCTTAGATATCAGATTTCCCCACTATTAATCTAGTTATCCTTTCTCCCTCAGAGTCCCAACAAAAACTGGTTTCCATATCAAAACTGTCTTTATAAAAACTTGGAAATTCCATAATCTGAAAGTTTCTTTAACTATGCAATATTTACTTTCCAAGTATAGGCACATTAGTCATTGTTTCTTGCATTCACTATTAGGCAGTAAGTTTTTCTTTATTTTTTTAAAAAAAAAGCTTTTTATTTAAGGCAATGGAGTTAAGTGGCTTGCCCAAGGCCACAGAGCTAGGTGATTATGAAGAGTCTGAGGTTGTATTTGAACTCAGGTACTCCTGACTCCAGGGCCTGTGCTCTATCCACTGCGCCACCTAGCTACCCCCGCAACAAGTCTTTCAAAGATAAATTTCTTATCTGTGTTTAAAACTATATTTTCTAAGATCAAACTATTAACTCCAATTTTTAAAATGGTATCATCTAATCATTATCCAAAATTCTTTTAGAGGAAAGCAAAGTAAAATTTGCTAATTAAAAACTTTTCTTCTTAAAGATTTTTACAAAAAAGAATTTCCTATAACAGGAAAGGAAATGTATTTACTTCTTATATTTATTACTGATAACCTTTGTTTGAAAGCTAAGAGCAAGCCCTCAATAACTACTAGCTGATGACAGGAAAAAAAATGACTCCTGGAAAAAAGAAAAAAAAAGGATCTTTCCTTCTACAGGGAGTTATCCAGAAGCCTCAGTTTTAAGGTGCTGCACAGGATCCATCAAGGTTGTAGAAGGTATGGTCCCATCTTTGACATAACTTTAAAAATAAGAGCCTAAGAGGTAGGCTGCCCAAGCCTTGGCAATCAAATCCAAACACCACCTTTTATAAATGAAAAAAATAAAGTCTTGAACAACCATCATCCCAGTACTGCCCAAAATAGGAAGAGCAGGTTGTCAGAATCTGAACTTTGGGGGTGGCCACTACTTTCCTCTTTTACATTCAGTTCAAGATAAGTGATTTGCCCAAGTAAAATAGGAGATCTGGGCTCCAAATCCCTAATAACCAAAATTAGAGGCGTTCCTCCTTCACACCCTAGTACTTTTCTAAACACCAGTGGGGAGGCCAGAGGAAAGAGGAGTCACTTTGATTTTAGGCATGACAGAACATGTGGAAAAAATAACTCTTGTGTTCAAAAAACAGCAAGGAGTCTAGGCTGCAGGAGAACAAGACAGATGAGAGGGATCTGATATCAGAAAGGGTCTGAATCCTGATACAGATACAAACTGTGTGATCCTGACTCAGTCAACCTTACCTTCCTCACACTAGAATTTCTTGTCCTCACCAAGGGGAAAGAGCCTGCAAATCTTAAAGCACTAGAGGTGAGTGAAGTGCTCTTTGTGTGGGTGTGAAGGATTTTACTGAAGAGTAATGGCAGTTAAGTTTGGACAGGAGGCTGAGTCACCATTGCAAGTTTGTGTTTTTCAGGAGATGTAGGCTTATCTGTAGTAGTAATGACAATAGACATTTATATGGCAGTTTAAAGTTTATAAAGCACTTTATTTCATTTGATCATCATAAATACTCCAGGTATTCTTAGCATCCTTTTAGAGAGCAAGAAAATGAGGATCCAAAGTGCAATGATTTGCCCAGAATCACCTCAATGACTATAAGTGCAAAAGCCTAATTATTTCATGCTACCTCTCAAGAAAGATGGGAAGGTGCTCATTGAAAGGATAAGATGAAGGTAGAGAAGAGAAGGGATAAACAGAATAAAGTACCAGATGGTGTCTCCCAAATAATTAATATGAAGACCTCTTCTTAATATCTAATTTCACAAATCCCCACATTAGCAATTCGGTTCTTATTAACTTTTAAAAAATGATCTAGTTATTATGAATTCAGTAATAATTTTAAATGATTATTTTATTAAAGTACAAAAGAACTTTTAAAATTATGCTTCTCCCTAGAGGATTTGTTCAAGGTCAGTGGATTCCCAAGCAATAGATCAGAATATTCCAATTTTCTTTTGGGTATTTCTGCCAAAATACATATTACAAATTGGTGGGGAGGGGCGGCTAGGTGGCAGTGGTCCTGTAGTCAGGAGTACCTGGGTTCAAATCCGGTCTCAGACACTTAATAATTACCTAGCTGTGTGGCCTTGGATAAGCCACTTAACCCCAATTGCCTTGCAAAAAAAAAAAAACCCTAAAAAAAAAAAGAAATTGGTGGGGAAATCTATCCTCATTAAGTGCTGAATTCATCTGATTAGAAGTTAAATCTTTGAGTACAAATAATTATAATCACAAAAAATTCATAAGTGACTATTCTCAAAGCTGTAACAATATATCCTATTTCTCAACATTTAAATTATGCTAAATGTTTGAAGTTTATCAATCAAAACCAAAGCAATTCTATCATTAAGAAACAAATTTGATACTTCATGAAAGCTGAAAATAACTCCAGTCTTCAGAAAAAAAAAACAGGAAAAAAAATCAATAATATTCTCTTTATAAAAGACCAGAAAATCTGCTTTCCTTTTAGGCACAAATGAAGCATCAATAACATAAAACTATCACTACCAAATATATTATTCACATTACTATATTTTGTGAAAACTAATAAAAGATTAAAATGGCAATGCTTTCTATAGAGAGAACATGTATGTGCTGGTAATGACTTTACAACTCACTACTTCTTTCCCTACCTCAGGAAAAATTCTTAAGTTAAAAAAAAATCACAAAGCCCAGTAACGAGAGAGTCCCTCCTTCCATAAAAGAGAAGATAAATAAAATGAAAATAGAAGTATTGGGGAGATAGAATGGTTCTATTCAGATGCTTTTTAGCAACTGCATATGAGTCTGGTGATACTCTGGGTGACTGAGGATTGGCTTGCTTAAATCTGGAGAAGTTTATCACTTCTCTACCATAATTCTCAAAGCTATAGAAGATGTTATGGCCCTTATGGCTTGTAAGAATCAACAAAATTATAGCTCTTCAAGGATTTAATGAAGAAAATGAAATTACAGTGGAGGAGAGAAACATGATGAAAGTGGTGGTAATAAGTAGTATCTTCAACAATGTGCATTTATTGTGCTTTGATGTTTATAAAAAGATTTCTGTATTATCTAATAAGAGTAAAGGAAAAAGAAATTAAATTGGTTACAAAACACTTCTCATAAATAAAAGCAGATTTAAATAACTGGGCAAATATCCAGTGCTCATGGATAAGCCAAGCTAATGTAATAAAAATGACAATTCTACCTAAATTAAACTATCTAGTGTCCTACTGATCAAAATTCCAAAAAATTACTTTAATGAGTTAGGAAAAAATTATAAGTAAATTCATATGGAGAAATAAAAAGTCGAGAATTTCAATGGATTTAATGGGGAAAAAGTGAAAAATAAAGTGGCTTTAGCCCTACCAGATCTAAAAGTACATTATAAAGCATCAGTCATCAAAACTGTCTGGTGGTGTCTAAGAAATATATCAGTGGATCAGTGGAATAGACTAGGTGCAATATCAGGAAATGATTACAGTAATCTGATCTTTGATAAACCCCCAAAGAGTCCAGCTACTGGAATAAAAACTCTCTCTGACAAAAACTGTTGGGAAAATTGGAAGTTAATATAACAGAAACTTGGATTAGATCAACACCTCACACCCTATACCAAGATAAGACCAAAATGGGTACAGAATTTAGACATAGAAAACAGTATTATAAGCAAATTAGGTGATCAAGGAATAGTATACCTGTCAATTTTATGGAAAGGAAAGCAGTTTATGACCAAGGAAGAGATGGAGAACATCATTAAAAACAAATTAGATAATTTCGATTACATTAAATTAAAAAGCTTTTGCACAGACAAAACCACTGTAACCAAGATCAAAAGAAATGTACTAAATTGGGAAACATTTTTTACAACTAGTATTTCTGACAAAGGACTAAAATAAACTGAGAACTGAGTCAAATTTAAAAAAAAAAACCAAGCCATTCTCCAATCGACAAATGGTCAAAGGATAGGCAAAGGCAATTTACAGATGAGGAAATCGAAGTGATCCATAGTCATATGAAAAATTGCTCTACTTATTAGAGAAATGCAAATTAAAGGATCTCTGAAGTACCACCTCACACTTCTCAGACTGGCCAATATGACCAGAAAGGACGACGATAAATGTTGGAAGGGATGTGGGACATCTGAGACACTATTTAATACATTGCTGGTGGAGCTGTGAACTCATCCAACCTTTCTGAAGGGTAATTTGGAATTACACCCAAAGGGCAACAAAAATGTGCATACCCTTTGATGCAGTAATACCACTACTGGGTCTATACCCTGAAGAGATTATGAAAAAGGTTAAAAACATCACTTGTACAAAAATATTCATAGCAGCCCTGTTTGCGGTGGCAAAGAATTGGAAATTAAGTGAATGTCCCTCAGTTGGGGAATGGCTTAGCAAGCTGTGGTATATGTATGTCATGTCTATTAGAAACAAGGAGGGATGGGAATTCATGGAAACCTAGAGGGATTTGCATGAACTGATGCTGAGTGAGATGAGCACAACCAGAAAAACACTGTATACCCTAACAGCAACATGGGGTGATGGATCAACCTTAATGGACTTGCTCATTCCATTAGTGCAAGAATCAGGCACAATTTGGGGGCATCTGCAATGGAAAATACCATCTCTATCCAAAGAAAGAATTGTGGAGTTTGAACAAAGACCAAAGACTATTACCTTCAATTTTTAAAAAAGTTATCTTATTATATATAATTTTGCTATCTCATACTTTATTTTTCTTCCTTAAGGATAAGATTTCTCTCTCATCACATTCAACTTAGATTAAAGTATATCATGGAAACAACATCAAGACTAACAGACTGCCTTTTGTTGGGGATGAGGGGAGGGAAGCAAAGCTTAAGGGAAAAATTGTAAAATTCAAAATAAATAAATTAAAAAAAAAAGAAATTAAATTGGTAACATACTGTTAGGGAAATCGATGGGAAGCCAACAAAACACAAATTAAAAATGCACAAGGGGCAGCTAGGTGGCACAGTGGATAAAGCACCAGCCCTGGAGTCACGAGTACCTAGGTTCAAATCCGGTCCCAAACACTTAATAATTACCTAGCTGTGTTGCCTTGGGCAAGCCACTTAACCCCCATTTGCCTTACAAAAACCTAAAAAAAAAAAATGCACAAAAGCAGTGAGGTTCCATCTATTACAATGAACTTAGAACAAACACAAAAAAATTGATTTAAGAAATTTTTCAAAAAAAAAAACCAAAACTCAGATAAAGGAATGGGAGAAAAAAAGAGTTGGGGGATGGGAAAAAAGATTATTAGACATTTGAGGATTAAGAAACATCTTGAATAAAGGCAAAAGCCAGATTAGGGATCATTATCTTGTCTTTTTCTAGTTCCTCTTAGATTCAGGTACTTTATTTCTTACTTTTCTTACTTTTATTATACATCAACCTTTAATAGACCTTGTTAGCTGACACTGTGTAGGTTTCTCAATCACCCAGAGTTTTCTGGAACATATTTAAAAAGCAAGTCACTCTGTTAGATAAGAGAAATAAATTATTCAACCTTTTATTTTTAAAAATGAGACACTATTAATTTCCCTTTGGTTTTTTGAAGGGGAAAATGAGTGGTGCCTGATTTCCAAATAAAAAGTACAGTGGCCTCACTGATTTAGTACATGTTTTTCCAGGAATCTATTTTGAAAAACAAAGATTATCTAAGCTTTGTTGATTGTCTTCCTACATTTTCCTTTTATATATATAACTACTATACTTAATGATCTGATCAGATAGCCCTAGCTACCCTATCTAAATTTTTGACTGACACTTTCTTAAATTAGAAATTTTCACTTTCCCTACTTACTATTTCTTCATCTACATAATAATCCACTTATGTGCTTCATTGGCTATTTTTTCCTCTAAGGCAGGATTGGGGAACCCTTTATCTGCCAAGGGCTTTTTGGATATATTTTATATATACATCATTCATGGGGTATACTTGGTCAAACTTAATTAATTTGCCCCTAAAACGCTCCTAGATTTGTTGAATTTCAAGTCCTGCCTGCGATTGATTTTGGGGTTTTTTTTGTTTGTTTTAGGTTTTTCCCAAGGCAGTGGGGCTAAGTGGATTGCCCAAGGCCACACAACTAGGTAATTATTAAGTGTCT
Source organism: Macrotis lagotis (assembly GCF_037893015.1). Lineage (NCBI taxonomy): Eukaryota > Metazoa > Chordata > Mammalia > Peramelemorphia > Peramelidae > Macrotis > Macrotis lagotis. The sequence continues at coordinate 33,162,349 of NC_133663.1, read as the reverse complement.
GAGGCCAGATTTGAGCTCAGGTACTTCTGACTCCTGGGCCAGTGAGTGCTCTATCCACTGTGCCACCTAGCTGCCCCCTGTGGTTGCTTTTAGATGCCTTTGGCCCACCCCTGTACTAAAGAATGTTTCTTGAAATTCAATCCTGGGTTATTGGCTCTTTTTACCTTATATCACATTTACTCTTTGGTTTCATCCAAGGTCTTAATGAAGCTGGTCCCCAAATCTCTAATTTTAGCAATGGTTAGGCATCCCAGTCCCATTTTTCACACAATGCAAAATACACTTAAAATTCTGCCATCATATCTAATTGTTTCTAGCTCTCTTCCTATTCAATATTTCTTCTTCCTGGTATCAACCTCTATCTCCCAAACTTTATTCATTCATGCTAATGGTGCCATTATCTTTATAGTTATCTTGGTTCAATGACTTAGTCATCATTGATGCTTTCCTATCCCTCATTCCCACCAATTCTTTTAGTACCTTCTTCTCTTCCTCCTCAGTGAGATGGCATTCCTTCTTTCCTTTCCAGGCTTACTACTTGCTCTCTTAACAATTAGTTTTAGTCTCCTTATTGTCTACTTTCTCTAATTTAGTCTATCTCAAATTAAGTCATTCTCTTTAATCAACTCCTTCCATCTGCTGAAAGCTCTCTCAGTGTTCCTCAGAGAAATTTAATGAGCACCATTGTCTGGTTTTCAAGGTCTTCCAAACTATGACTTTACCCCACCTTTCCAGTCTTTTCTTTCCAACTACTCTAAAATAGCCTTACAATTCTTCCAAAAAAAAAAATCTGACTGTCCTGGCTTATAGTGGTATATGAGACTGTTACACACTGTAGATCCTTATCTTTTTTTTTTTTTACAACTATTTTATAGATGGCATAAAGACAGGAACTATGTCTTATACTTTTTACATTCTCCAAATTCCTTCATACTCTACTTTTTACATTGTGGGTAATCACATAGTAGGCCTGTAATAAATGGTTTTAATTGATGGTAATATAAATGTGTGAGGAGACTGTCACCAATCATCATTATCTAACAAGATTTGTATTTACCATTCGTAACAAATGTATTAACTATATTTTTACCTCCATAGCTAAGACTGGATTCTGGTGTATTGGAGATGTCCAGTAGTGACCCGATAGAAAGGGAATGCTCCGCTGATGGGCGTTTGCGAGGGGGGAATGGTGATATGTCAGTCTCTCTGGCCAGCTGAGCAAGTGTCTCTTTTAAACGACGTCTCTTACGATTGCTATTTGGGGTACTCAAAGAAAGTAGTGACACTGATTTCTTGAGTTCAGGAGTATTAGCCTAAAACATATATACATGTATACATTAACCAAACTGTAATCCAATTTGTACAAAATTCAGATCTTGTACATTTATTTCAGATTAGTCTGAAGTAATTAAGTCATTGTAATTGTCAGATAATAACATTTTGATTAACTTTCTAAGTATGATTTTCAATTTTATGCTAGGAACATGGGAACTTTAAAAAATCATGGAAAGGTTCTCTATTTAAATTTTTTAATTATGAATTTATTAATATCATCACTTTATTTATGCCTAAAAGACAAATAACATTTAGTATTTTATTTAAAATTATTTTCTATGACTACTAAGGAAATTTTGCATAAAGGCTCATATAGCTCAAGACTTTTTGTCCTTGGGATAAGAATTATGAAATATTCCACAGATTAAAAGGTGTCACATTTATACCATTAGTTCATGTTCTCTCTGAATGCAATTAGAAATAATTTTTATACCTTTTCATATAAATACATAGATTCTCCAGCTCTGGCATCCATCTGAATACTGCCCCAAAACCACTGAAAAGGACCAAAAAAACTCCACTTAGAAAGTTTAAAATCTGTATTACAGAACAGAAAAATTTAAGTACATAGAAATAAAAGCATCTTAACAAAAAGTAATGCATCTAGAAATTGTATTAAACATGTGTTAAAAAAAGGAAATGAAAAACATAAATTAACCATCATACAAAAATGTATGCAAATGTCTAACAATTAGAAAAATGAATATTTTAAAATTTAAATTTAAAATTAAAAGAACTTTGAGTCTCCACCTGAAACCTAAATTGACAAAGATAATAAAATACAAACTACTAGAACAGGTGTAGTTTAAAAAAAAAAAATAAGTACAATTTTACTTTATTTATGATACGCTACCTATTTGTGGAGAAACATAAGATTATTAGGGAATATACATGTTTTGGCTAATATCAATTAATACTAGCATTCAGCTCTGAAAAATCCAAGTATTTCTACAAATTATTTCGTTTGTCCCTCACAACAACCATGGGAATACACATCCTTATTTTACAGCTGAGATAGAGAGAGGTTTAAGTGATTTGCTCTGAATCAGATAGCTTCTGAGACAGGTCCTCATAAGCACCAAATTCAACCCCACCACCCTATCTTCTATGTATTTTCTACCTCGTCAGTCACTCTAGTCCCACTGCCCAGTCTTTGTCCTAAAATCATTGACAGGGGAAGTGGCAATCAGTACAAAAAAACTGTGTGAGAAGCAGTGAACTCTGAGGATACAGAAAGTAGCGGGGTCTTCATTCCAGTAAGAACCTCATGCCTGCTCGCAAGGAGTTCCCATTCCTCAGGGAGGTTTCTGCTTCAGGCCAGGCTTGGAAGGTCTGGCAAGGGAGGGGAATGCATCTTTAGTATTGTTTCAACTAATAAAATCATGTCCTTTTATTAAAGGATTCATCTGACAGTGGTGAGGAAGTGAGAAGGTTCTTCTCTGGGTCTTGGCAGGGGCACAGACAGGAGGTTCTCTGGACTATTATCTGGGGGAGGAGAGAGGAGAGAGCTGCCATTCCAAGGGCCATTGGCCCTGTGGTGGCAGTTGGTGGTAGTTGGTAAAGGTTCTCCACAAAGGATGCACCCCTTCCCACCAGCCCCAGCAGGAGGGTAGCAGCCTGGATCATGCCAGGTCAAGTGTTGCTCTTCCCTTGGGTCTCCTTTGCCCATTGGTGGCAGTTGGTCAGCAGAAAGGTTATCCTATTGCTCTGGAGGTTGGCCTGGAATCTGGGCCCATATAATAGTAAACATATTCAAGACAAGAGGAAAAACTAAACAAGTTATAGCAGGAAAATAACAGAATGTTACTGTACCATGTAAAATGCACATGTAAAAATAGACCAAACTCAAGTTCAGGAAAATCTAGGTTCAAGTCTTTCCTAGGACACCCCACCCCACAATGGCTATGTGACCTGGGCCGAGTGAGTCACTTGACCTTGATTGTAGCTGACAAGTTGCTGCTCATAAGTGTGTGGAGGACTTGGGGGCTGTCTTTTGTCAGTGAATTCACTAGGGTACACACCTAGCATTATAATCAGAGCTTAAAGGTAAGGACAATTTAGTCACTAAGCATAATTTCAAATGCCTGTCCAAAATGATTAGGACCCTATACAGCTGTACCAACAGTTCCATTAGTGTGCCTCCAAAGTCCTTTCAATACTGATTATTCCCCCTCTTTAACTACCTTTGTCCATTTGTCTAGGTATGATATAAAACCTCAGTTATTCCAATTTACATTTCATTATTAATGATTTAGAGCATCCTTCAAATAACTTTCACTCTTTTTTGCTGTTCTAAGGAAATGGCTGGGCAGGGGGACAGTGAGGGAAAGGGAAACATAACAGGTGTAAATTATTATTGGTTGGAATTTCATATACCAGTGCAATCAAGTTTGGATGAAAAAAATAAAAATGATGCATATGGAAAAATAAAAATATAGAAAGATGAAACAAAAAAGGAATCAAAACCACTAAAGACAATAAACAATAATTTCATATTATAAATATAGAAAATAAAATAATGATTAAAAACTAGTACAGTGAGGGTACTACTAAGATAGTTCTTATCCATACCTTTTGAGGAGAGGACTTTAAAATGATCATTAACATTTCGATTTATACAATCATTTACAATCCTGTTTTTAATTTCCATTTAATTTTCTCCCACTATTTCCATGTCTAAATAATGATTGATCAATGGAAAATGAAATCATATTTTGATATGCTTCAAGGAATCCTCCATCAGTATAAAGCACAAGCTGGACACAGTTGCTTGCCTCTGCAGTCCTCCTTGCTCCACCCCCCCCATCCCACCTTTGAGTCCTCTAGAGAGTAGCTGGGTAGAGAACTGGGTGCTCTCCTCTAGAGCAGAGGTTCTTAGCCTGCAGACCATGAACTTTTTTTAAAAAAACAACTCCCCTCTAATTTCATGTATCTGAGAACAAAGTTCTGATAAGGGTAGTTAGTAGTCTTCTCCATACAGAAGAACCCCAGTTTCAGGGCTGGTTTGGGTTTATGAATATTTCTTGGAGACCAGAAAAGCCGGGGAGAAGTCTGACTGTTATTCCTCACACTTAGTATAATACAAGTTTTATCTTACTCAGAGCATACTGAGATAATATATATATATATATATATATATATATATATATATATATATATATATATATGTATATATGTATGTATTTAGTTTTTTTTGCAAGGCAAATGGGGTTAAGTGGCTTGCCCAAGGCCACACTAGGTAATTATTAAGTGTCTGAGGCCAGACTTGAACCCAGGTACTCCTGACTCCAGGCCAGTGCTCTATCCACTGCGCCACCTAGCCATCCCTCTGAGATAATATTTTTTAAAAGATTTAACAAGTAGAAGAATTACTTGCCTCTTGTTTTACAACATACAGTTTCTTGGAAGGTTCAAATGGAAGCTCTTTTACTGCATTTTCTTCAACTATAAGGTGGGTACACCGTTCATCTCCAACTGGCAAATAGCAACCTCCTAAAGTCAAATGTAAGAGCCACAAGTCACTAAAATGTTTCTTTCTAAATTCAAACATTTTAAAATTTATGGAACTAAACAAGATAAGGGGAGAAAACTAATTTCTCCTAATTCATCCTCATTTAATTATAACAATAATATCACCTTGCATTTCAGTCATTTCTTCCATATTAGCCTTCTCCTCATCTGAGAATCCCAGAAAACTCAGCATGCAATCTTGAAATGGAGGGACTTTAAATTCATTTCTAAATTCATCAGTTGCAGCATAGAAATCCCTAAACACAAAGAAAATCAATCAACCACTCCTTACACTTTTTGCCCTAGGCCAAGTCCCAAGTTGGGCACTGCTTTCAGGGGGCTTACATTCAGGGTTGGAGGAGAAGAGATCAAGAGTCTTCACATGTAAAATGGAGCTAAGCTGGGCCCTTACAGAAATTAAGAGAGCATGCAGAAGGCCCAGGCAAAAGGAATGGGTATCTATATGGAGAAACACAATGAGAGAAACATGATGAACAAGCAGAGGAACAGAATATGAGGCAGAAGGGAACCTGGGGCCAGGTGGTGAAGGGTTTTAAAAGTCAACTAGAGCTTGAGGACTTCATACTCAATTTTGGAAGTAATGGAAAGAAACTAGAGTTACTGAAGTAGGGAATATCCCTTTGGCAGCAACAATCAGGAGATGACTGTCATGGTCTAAAGCTAAAGTGATAGTCCTCACCTTACAAGTGTAGTTAAAAGAAAATCTAAGATAGAAATGTGAACATCTGTTAACTAAATGGCTATGTGACACAAAGGGGAATGGGAAGTCAAGGATGATTTGACTAGGTGGTGAATCCAGGAAACTGGAGGGATGGTGGTAGCTCTGAGAGGGAACAAAATTTGGAAGAAGAATCGGTTGGGGGGAAAGAAGAGTTATAATACTGTTTGTCCTTCATTTTCAAAGAAGACCATGACATCAGGGAGTTAATACCATGACAAAGCATGTGAACCAGATTTGAGTGAGGGGTTGGGTGGGTAGGGGTGCTGGGCTAAGTCACCAGCCTCACTTTCTCCTCCAAAGCCATCTGGGTCCAGTGGCCAGGACAACTGGAGATAACCCTGAATGCAGGGCAATTGGAGTTAAGTGACTTGCCTGAGGTCACACAGCTAGTAAGTGGCAAGTGCCTGAAGCCAGATTCAATCTCTCATCCTCCTGAATCCAAAGCCAGTGCTTTACCCACTGTGCCAAAATTCAAAAATGATAACTAGACCAAACTGATAAAACTACAAATTGCTCAGAGGCTCTGGAATCTGAATATACAATCACTGAAAAAAAGTTGATCTCATTCAAGTAGAAATTTGATATAGTTATTTATTTTGCATTAATGACATGAATTCCAAAGAAGGCTAAGATCTATAAAATTAAGATGGTGAAACCACAGGATCAAAACCTACAGAACCAAGAACCTCAGCCTTCTATTTTCCACCTATTCCCATCATCCTACTAGTAGCACTAACTGTCTAATACCGCTACTAAATCTCTACTCCTCCCTCCTTCAACTCATCGTCATAATGCTGCCCCAAAAGTATTTTTAGATATATATTTGGCCCTATCTCATCTCAAAGAAAAAAAATCTTTGCCATCTCCCTATTGCTAACAGTAAAATTTCAACTCTTTTTCCCAGAATTCAAGAAGTGCCCTAATTGGCTACCTTCTCATACCACTTACTAAGCCAATCTAGATATCAAGGGAATGAAGTAAGGGGGCAGCAGGTGAAATAAAAGAAAAAGAAGGGGATATGAGAAAGACCACCAAGAAACACGTGATAATACTCGACAAATGATTCAATGTGGAGACAAGAGCCTTTCATCCATTTTATTAAAAATTCCCAAGTTGATTGTAGAGAGAAAGCAATAATATATAATGAATCCTCAATTGTGGGGCTTTTCTATCCATGTCAATCCCATTGAACTGTGTTCCCTTAATTATTCCATGAAACCTTAAATTTCTTTATTTAGGAAGACCTACATCTAACTTAATAGACTAAATTCTAGTGAGATAGATATATGGAAGAGATGTAAATACTTAAACAAAACACCTACTGTTCATTTCTTCTTTCCCAGGCCTTAAAAATCCATTCTGGCTTCATAATAGGAGTGCCTAGACTAACTGCAACCTAAAATAAATGAAATCAGTATTAACGATAATGATGAGTCAACAATTTAAGGATATTCATCTTAAAAAAGTTCCAATTTTAAATGTTATAAAGAAATTATAAATTATAAATATAAAGCTTGTTCAAATTCATATTTTTCATGTAATTTTTGAGACAAGACATATGGAAAATATCATAAAAGAAAAATGTAAAGTGTCATACTATAAAGGTAAAAAAATTGTTGTAAAAAACTCCAAATAACTCAATTATTTTCTTGTAGTGGAATTTATTTTAGTTAACAGAAGTGTCCCCAGCAAAAACCAGAATTCATCATCACTACTTTCTCCCTAAACTATCTATTTCTAGAAAAAGTAATGGCAAAGACAGTCTCTTAGAGCTTGCCATACCCAGTACCCCTTAATGTGAGTGGCTTTTTCCATTATTCAGTCCAGGGCTCAAGACTCTACTGAAAATTCCTGCTAAATATCAAAACTTCCCAACTAGGACTTCAAAGAATTCAAGAAAAAATAAGATTCTCAGATCTCTTACACATTCTATAAAGCCAGGATAATACTTGAAAAGGAAGTAACACTGTTAAGCTCAAATATTTCTTTTTCCTTGTAAACAGAAAATATAAATTATGTCACACAAATGGATATAACCCGGTCATACACTATTTATACAACCCAATTTTTCACTTATTACCTATTACCCAAGTAGCATTTCAATTACACAAGACTAGACTCAGTTGGCTATGCTCATTCTATACCTTGGGAATGTGATTCATTCCCACAGCTTTTCCCAAGGCCTGTATTCCAAGTCTTTTTCTAAGCGTCAAAAGAAGCCAGCCAGCATATAGAGGTGTCTACCTTAGTAGCACAGTGGGCTAACATTTTGCATATATCAAAGTATGATAAATAACTGCTCCCTATAAATCCCATAGTTCTCTTCAATTCATGAAATATTTATTAAGCACCTATTTTTTTTAATCGGGGTTTTGTTGTTTTTTTTTTTGGCAAGGCAATGGGGTTAAGTAGCTTGCCCAAAGTCACACAGCTAGGTAATTCTTAAGTGTCTGAAGGCAAATTTGAACTCAGGTCCTCCTGACTCCAGGGACTCCACTGCACCACCTAGCTGCCCTCAAGCACCTATCTTAAACAATGGTTCAGCAGTGGCGACACAAAGACAAAAAAATGGCACATTCCCTCCCTCTGGAAAACTTTATAACACCTAATAGAGAGGATAGAGATGAAGTACAATACAAGGTAGGCTACAATAAGAGCAGAAGTACAGACAAATATTAAAAGAAAATCTAGGGGAAAAACAAAGCAAAATCAACATGACTTCAGGAAGCAGGGAAAACTGTATTTACTAGATACTTCCACATTTCATAAGTCTGAGATTTAATTGATATGGATTTCTACCACCAGAAACCACAATCGCACTAACACTTTTTACTGAAATTTCCCTGGAAGTGGTGGTGGCTAGCATAGTAATGAGTGTCTTCAAACTTAGCTACGCTCCTCTTAGAATGACAGAATTAGAATCGATCACTGGACCAGTAGTTGAGACTTGTCAAGGGCTCCTAGGGGGTCCCCTGAACTTTCCTTTTTTGAGTTGACACTGGACCCAGAGCAGGTAGGAGGCTCTGAAAGTCTTAAAGACAAAGCCTCACCTGGGCTGCCATAATTTGCTGTTTGTCCTCCCAAGCTGGACTCCTTGTGTGTCCTTGGAATTCAAGACAGGACCAGCCATTCTGTGCCAAGAAATTTGCTTATACAGCTATGGGAACAAGCTTATCTTCATAGTCTAGCGGTTCCCCAGGGATAAAAGAATGGGGCTTTTGCCATCACCTTGTTCCTTCCCCTTTACATTCTCTCTACCTACCATGCCACACTCCTTCCTACTATCTCCTTCTTCTTTGTCCTACAGTCATAAACTCATAAAAAAAGCAAACTTCTGCATAAACTGTAAACACTTTGGGTTCCACATGAATGTTCATTTCTCTTGCAATAAACTTGGTTTTCACATGAATCTCATGCTATTGGGATTGCCTGTTTAACAGGTTCATACATCCTGGTAGGATCTTTGAGAGCTTGGGCTCCACTGACATTGTACACAAACCATAAAAAGTCAGAAGAGGGTTTTGGTGAAGTTTTTTTATATATACATATATATTTAATGACCATAAATTAAGCATGAGATATCAATAATACTACCCTATACCTGGTTAAAAAGTTCAGTTAGGACTGTAATTTTAAAATTCCCAAATAATTCATATTTTATATTACAAGAGGCCCTCAGTGAGGTGGGTTAAAAATCTTGGTTAAGTAGAAGAAAGCTTTGGTCCCAGAAATAGCTGAGAGAATACTGCTATAACACATAATTTACAAAAAAGGTAATCTGTTATGTGAAAATTAAAGATTCACCAAACCATACATACCCTGAATTTTTCTCCTTGTGTACAATTTGCCACCAAGTGGGTAACTTTAGAGTTAAAGTCTTTTCGAATAGTTCCACCCATGTAATGGGCCAAAGTCACCAATTTGACCTCAGGAGAAAAAAAACAAGTTACACATTATCAGTGTAAACTTGTTTAAAATTAAATGATTTTTACAAGATTTTTCATGAGTACACAAATTTTTATCATATATATTAAAGACTTATTTTAAATAGCAACAATAACAGTTTAACCTTGAAGAAAATAGTGTTAGAAAGAGGTTTCAAATATTTGAACCTAAGTAAGTTAAGCAATGGTATAAATGTTCTATTTACATTCAGTACCTTTCCCACAAGGAATACCACATGCTGCATCAAATTTGAGCTTTTCCACCTTCAGCAGTCTATATTTTATCAAACTGATTTCCCCTTATCGCCCTCAAAAAAAGCAAATAAAATCAGATATTAAGTTCTTATGACTTGCAATATTCTGTGAATCAGAGAAGCAAGTCTTTGAAGTCTGTGACAGCACATTTTTTAAAGCTATCTATTCAACACCAGTTAAAAGTATAAACTGAAAACAGTCAAATAATCATTTTTTAATTAACATCAAGACATGTTAAAATTTTCAGATAATTACTGAATTTTAAAATTCTTTTCCAGGTTTGATCTATGACTTTTAATACAATTTCTTCAAAAACTGCTCTGATTAAGATTTTTAAAACCAGTTGGTCCATGCTCTTTCTTCCTTTAATCATCTCTTTAAAATGACAAAAGTACAAATAAGGTTTTCAATGCTGTTTGCAAAATTATAAAAAACCCTTTGAATGGTAGTTAGCATAATTAAAGAGACTTACAAGTTCTTCTTTCTTCCTAAATCCCGTAAAACACAGCACCAGATTCAACATGCTTGCACAGTACAGAGGGCGGCCGGAATATGGCAAAGGCTAAAAGATAATCAGATTTAGAGCTGGAAAAGGGACTGTCAAATCTAAGCCTCTGATTCTATAGATAAGGAAACTGAAACAGAGTGGTTAAGTGATTTGCCAAGCATCACAAAACTATGGTTAGTTGTTCTTTATTCTGGAAAAGAACCATGACCACAAGAAGATGACAAACAAGTAAATTGAATTTAAGTGAGGGAAAGGACTGTGCAAAGTCACCAGACTGTCTCAGGTCTACAGATGGCTCTTTAAACCCATTCAGTGATTAAGAAAGAAATGAAGCAAAAAAAATGACCTCTTTTACCTGGTCAAAAAAAAAAATCTTGTAGAAGACCCTCAGAGTTTCTGGTCAATACAAAAACAATTGTTATTTTAGAGTTTACCTGCTAGATTCTTTCTTATCACTCTGAATCTTTTGCTAATAGGTTTCCAGTCAGTTACACTTAGTCAAGGTTTAAACTCAGTAAAAAACAATTGCTTCTATTTTGGCCAGAAATCCTGAGGGTCTTCTACTCCCAGATCTTTTTTTTTTTTGACCAGGTAAAGAAATTGTTGTGGTTTTTTTTTTTTTGCTTCATTTCTTTCATAATCACTGAATAGGTTTAAAGACCCATCTCCAGATCTGAGACTGAGGCTGGTGACTTTGTACAGTGCTTTCCCTCACTTAAATTCAATTTTTTTTAACTATGAAAAAGAGGTCATTTTGTAGTTTCACTTCTTTCTCACCTAGCTTTAATCACTGAAAAGGCATTGTCTCAAACTGAGACCTGATAAAGGCAGTAGCTTAAAAAGTCCAAGGTCTCCCACCTCCTCCAGGGCCATCTCTAGCTAATTCTGATCCTTATCTGGCCTCTGGACCCAAATGGCTCCAGCAGAGTGAGATTGGTGACACTGCACAGCCCTCCCTCACTTAAATCAAAGTCACTTGCATTTCATTGTATCATGTCCCTGATATCATGGTCCTCTTCAAGAATATGGGACAAATAACTTCCTGAGTAGCAGGAACTGCCCTACTGCTGGCTAACTGGTCACAAACGTAGATAATAGTCTAAGGCTGATTTAAACTCTCAAGTCCTCCCAATTCCCAGCCTAAGGCTTTTATCCATAGCACTATCTCATATTAAATAGGTTCATGATCACTTAAAGGCATCACTAAATATTTTTCCTTAGGTTCTTTCCTACTTGACTCAATCCTAGCTGATTCTTTAATAAAAATAAATATAATTGCTCAGGTAGAAAAGCAAAAGAAAAAACTATTTTTAAAAGATTTCCAAATAAAACTCTTTTATAGCTTCAAATATTAGTCTCCCCAAACAGTTTTCTCTTTAAGAATAAAACCACTCACCAAGAATATAAATTCCTAAATCAACTTAGGATAAGTTTACACATAACATAACAACATTACACTCATAGAAAATTTCAGAGTGATTGGTATGTTTATTTCAAATTGTATACTATATTGATGAAATATTATTTATAAACAAAACTGTGGCAAACATTCCCACTGCTTGAATTCCTATTAGTTATTAAAAATGAGTCAAAGAAATTTAATAAACATTAGATAAAGATGTGTTTTGCAGTTAAAGGAGAAAAAAAGCACTTTATTAAAATATATACATTTTGAAGATGGAAAAAACAAATTGAGCAATTTATCTAATATTCAGTTAGACAGAGATGGAAAAAGAATCCAAAATTCTTGATTTCCATTATGAAGGTTTTCTCCATAAATCTATCAAAAATGAATCAGTATTAAAAAAAAAATCCATCAGTATTAATGATCTCACTACCTAAAAGTATTAAATTATCCACTAAAAAATTTACTTTGAGACCACATCAAGAACTTCTAATTAGGTGACGGACACAGCAAATATAAAACTGGATAAGAAAATTCTTTTTTGTTTGTTTTTGCAAGGCAGTGGGGTTAAGTAATTTGCCCAAGGCCACACAGCTAGGTAATTATTAAGTGTCTGAGGCCACATTTGAACTCAGGTCCTCCTGACTCCAGGGTTCGTGCTCTATCCACTGCACCACCTAGCTGCCCCTGGATAAGAAAATTCTAAAGGAACATGGAAATATAAAAACAAAACAAAAAAAAATATGATGAACTCTATTTTGACTCAAATTTTGTTTAGACCATATTTAAGAGAAACAGTAAAGGGGCCAGCCTCAGAACCAGGAAGACACCTTTGACACATACAGACTGTGTTTACTCCAGGAAAATACTTCAATGATCTACAGGTAATAACAGGAATGTGGAAGAGGCAGCTTGATGATAGGATGCTGGGACTCTGCATTACACTGGCTGGAGTTTCCTATATTAGTGAAATCTTTATTCCTATAAATTTAGTTTCATAAGATACTAGATTAATCACAATGCTTTCATTATGTAATAGGAAAACATTGATAACAATATTACAACTGCTATTACTTCTATACAAATGATTTTTCTATGGGCCTACAATTAAATCATGTTTTATCATAAGGTACAATCACCACTCTTCTAATTCATACTACAATCATACAATACCAGAAAATAAGAACTAGCATCTTAGTGGTTGGGTACTACTGAATCACAGAATGGAAAGTTAGTATGTACCTTAAGTATCCCCAAGTCTAGATCAATACCCTTATTTTACAGGTGGTCCCAAGATGTCAAAAGATTGGACCTAGATCTCATAGTTAATAATACAACAGTAACAACCCAAATTGGAGGAATTCTCAAGCAAGTGTTCTTTCTTTCTTCTCTAATCTTCTTTAGATCTGAACTGTGATTTCATTGGTATAGGATATTCCTGAGAAGAAAACTCCCACTATAGAGTCAAATGAACAACACCTATGGAATGTAGTTTTAGAGAATGAGTGGTACGGCCAGGATCCCACAGTCATCTGTCATAGGCAGAACCCAGGTCATCCTCCCTTGGAAGGCTGGCCCTGTATTGGTTATGCCACCATGACTCCTTTAACAACACTAGTACGGTATAGTAGAATACAGCAGATATATTGCAAAGTCACAAAACTTACTATATATAACACACATGCACAAACAGTTCCAATACTGAACAATTAATTTTATATTCTTACCTCCCCATTTTTTGCACAATTTAGTACAATTGGGGGTCCAAGAATTCTATAATCGGCCTTATATAAGTCACTGAAGACAGCATCCTGAAAGTCCATGACCACAAATATGTTTTCAAATTCTGGCGAATCTGAATCTTCAAATTCCTTCACTGATTCCATCGTTAGATGGGGCACTTTTATCTCCTTGATGTTTTTAATGAAATATCAGAAGTATAAATTATGCATACACAATTAGTTAATAAAGTCTAAATAAAGATTATATATTAAATATAATTTATCCATCCAAAAAATTAAACATTTTAGATGTTTATCTATATCAGTATTACATTTAAATTGAACATTGAAAATGCTTGCCTTAGTCTATATATTGCTACTACCTTATAAACTTTCAATTGATTCTAGACTGAAATTCCTGAATGGATACTGATCAAACATCAACTCAATTAACATGGACATTGATGGAAAATACAGAATGAGGAATGACAAATTTAAAAGAAGTATGTTAATTATTTCCATGAAAATAGATCAAATATTCTTCAGCAATGAGTGTTACATTACTGTACTATCATATTAAATATCATTATATTATTTCATATCATATTTTATATATTGCACCTTTTTGTTCTAATATAAAAAAGTAATATTTAATAAATGTCAATGCTATACAGATCTATAATTTTGGCAGTGAGAATACTTCTTCCACCAACATCCACCACTCTTTAACTTAATAGAGACTTTTGAGTTACTGTAAGAGAAAAATTCAACAGGTTGTATTCAAGTTGATGATAAGCATTTCTGAAATCAACTAGGCTTGTCTTAAATAGGGATTCAATCATAAAAGTAACAAAAACTTTTGTTTCACGCTTTCAAGTTTTAAAAGCATCATACATATATATCATTTGAGTCTCTCAACCACCTTGGTAGGTAACTGTTTTAGTACACTACATAGACAATTAATGTAACTGAGATCAATGATCTGATCAGATTACTAAGCTAATAAACCAGTGGTGGGGATGGAACTTAAGTGTTTCTAATACCAAGTTCACTACTTTATCCAAAAACACTGGACCTCTACTCCAATCCTTTCTAGCTTGGTAGGACTACTAGATTCTGCTTTCCATAAGCAGAGATTTTGGAGACCCAGGGAAACTATTATCCAACAATGAGGCAGCAAGGGACATGTAATATAATAAACACTATGACAAAGAATAAAATTTAAATAAAAATAATAAACATTCTAGTCAGGATTAAATATTGAGAGCAAAGAAAATGTGAAATGGATCAGTAAAGATTGCCCTTTACCTAAAATGACACCACGACGAACTACTATGACTATAGCAGCATCAAAGGAAAAGAGTTTAAAGAAATGATAGACAAAGACAACCCAAAGGAGTACAAAGGGAGTAACTAATGAGCTACTATGAGCACTTAGGATGTTGATTTTTTTCTAAAATGTATATAGTTATAAATGTAGGTTTAATTCACTTTTCATGTTTAAATTTATGCAAGATAAATTATTTTAAATGAACATGTATCAAAAATGAACAAGTAATCTAGCAAAAAATCACTTGCCTCCATATAGAATAGCAAGTTTTTCAGAGGCAAGTGAAAAAAGAAAGAAGACTTCATTTTTACTACATGTGTGTTTTAAAATGAAGCTTTCTCTTTTTTTAAAAAAGCATTTTTGGGCTAGTAAATTTGGGGGGTTAGAAGCATATTGTGTAAATAGATTGGAAAGGTATTTGAATGTCTAGTCCAGAAAATTTGAAATATTTTCATATGCTCATGTATCATACTCCCAGTTTTTGGCAAAGTTCTTTGATTCTATTTTTGTCAAGATTTCAGAACTTCAGAGTGAATTTAAAATTAATGGAAGAAGCTAGTTTAAAGGAAAATAAGAGACCTTTGCTAAAATATACTATATTCAAATTTTGCAATAGCAAAATTATTTTATAAAATAAATTTCATCAAATATACATATGTTATAGTGAGGTTTTACTGCCAGTTTCAAAATTAAGTATGAAATTAGCATCCCATATTTTCTTTTCAACTAGCTTCAGAGAAATCCACCTCCGTACCAAATTTAGGTCTGATTATCAGAGTGCAGAATAATAACCAAGTCAAAGGAAGAACAGCATGCCACATGCAATCAAGACCCCTGACGTACCATGTTAATAATACTTTTTATTAACTTTTCATCCGTTTTTCCATGGCAACTTTCCTTTATCTTTAAAACTGGGACTTCCATTATTTTAATGGTCTGTGGAAGAGAGACTTGGGTATGAGATTATCAAACTACTAAACTTTGGGCAATCATGCAAACTTAAGGAAAGGAGCCATGCGCTACGTAGGAGATTAAAGGGGTAACTCATACCTGTAAGGCCCTTACAAGCTCTTCTTGTCTTCCAGCTTCTTGAACCAGTATAACTCGAGTTTCAATCTGAGGCATTTCTTCTGTGAAGGGGTTAAAAATACATCACTACACATATCAGAGATGACTAGGGATACTGCTGTACTGACAATTCTACTAATCTTTCTTCAGTTCACTCACCTTCTAATATGCCTTGAAGATTCTATTAAATTTTAAGGTGGTGAGGGGGAGGGGAGAAAGGAATTGTCAAATATTACTTCAGGGAATAGGAAAAAAATGTTACAAGATACAATTTTCCATCTAATAATTTCACAATCCCAAAACAGATTGCATGTGTGCAGAAAAATGATGTTATAAATATAATAGAATTACTCTCAAATTAGTGTTTAGTGAATACTGAAGTCACAGAATGTCAGAATTGCTGTTCCTCAAAGATACTTCATCTCTGGACTCCAGGCTTGTTTACTGTCTCTCATGCCTGGAATTCTTTCTTCTCTAACTTTTCTGCTTTTCTTCAAGTCCCAACTCAAATTCTACCTTTTACAGTTAGACTTTCCTAATTCCTTTGTTTCTAGTATTTTCCTTCTATTGATCTTCTCTGTATCCTGTAGAGACTTTGTCTTCATGGTCAGGCTCAGCAAAGATTTACTGATAATATACTCATATTTGATGGTTCTTTATTAAAGAAGAAACACAAACTATCAAGTCCAACCCACATGGGGAAGAGAACCCCCCCAAATACATCCCAGGGTGACAAGTAGTTATCCCACTTCTGCTTGAAAACCTCCAAAGAAAGCAGCTACCACCTCAAAGATAGGTTTCATTCTATTTTTTTCATTTTTTAAATTATTCAGTTGTGAAAAACATTTAAAAACAAGAATTTTTTTATAATTACCTTCAGCAACTGAAGCAGATCCAATAAGTTCATTTTCTTGAGCAATTTCAGGAACTTTAGAATCAAAAATAGATGTATCAGCCAAGAGGCTCTTCCCAGCAACAGACACTAATAAACTATTGTCAGCCATTATTGATTCTTCTCAAGTCTTCTACCTAAAAGTTCATAAGAGATTTAAATTCAGAATAGCAAGATTATTTTAAAGTGATTTGTTTATCCAGTCCAGTTTAAGCAGTTTTAGGATTAAAATTACCTACAATTTCTTAAAAAAAATTTAATTATTTCTTAAGAATCTTCAATGTCTATCAATATACAGTGTAATCCAATGATTGAGTTACAATATTAATATTGCGATTTGTTGGATGCTTTACTAACATTCAGTATAAAATAAGAACTAAAAACACATAACTAAATTCAAAGAAAAGTCAAGAAAGCTGTTTCCTTAGTAACCCTACATGCAATATTGAAGAATATGCATAAATCCTAAGATATTCATACATTGTGTTCTCCCTTTCTCAGTGATTAGTTTTCATTCCAAATAATTTAATGTGTTGACAGAAAAAAAACACCCTGATTACTGCTCTTCCTGGTGCTAGTGTATAAACAGAGTTGGTCATAGCTTCAGGAAGGCCTAAGTTCAAGTATGCATCCTTCCTGAAACATATTAGCTGGGAGACCCTGGACAAGTCATTTAACCTCACAGTGCCACAATGCCCTCTTTGAGACTAAGAATTGCAGAGAAATGTATTGATTATGGGTGCTCCCTCAGCCAGTGCAATCACCAGATCTATGCTCTGCATCCTCAGTGTCAGGCATTATATGGAGGATGTAAAGATAAATTAGATGACTTCCATGATCACAGAAATCACCTCAAGGGTCCTACAGTCTAGGCCCCTCACATTATAGAGAAAGAAGTGAAGGAGTAAATAAGAATAACTACTCCTCAGAATCAGCCTCTCAAAAATAAGGATAAACATCCATTAACTGTAGCTGCATGCTGGTGCTATCTTGAGCCCTCTTCTCTCTATAATCTCCTTCTGGATGACCTCACTTCCCATGGATTTAACTGTCTCTATGCAGATGATACACATCTCATTTCAGATCACTAATAATATAGCAACTATCCTAAGTTCAAGTCCTCATCTCTCCCCTTTCCTCTGGACCACTGTAATTGTCTAATCCAGCAGTTCTCAAACTTTTTGGTCCATTCACCCTCTTAATCATTGAGGATCCTAAAGAGAATTATGGGGGTTAAATCTACACATATTTATCATAAAAATATTAGAAATTAAAACTGATAAATTTTAAAAATAGTTACTAATTTAAAAATGAGTCAACCTACAACATGTTAACCAAGTAATATTTTTTATGAAAGGAACTATGTTCCCAAAAATTAGTGCTAAAACTGGGACTGCTACAATAATGATTTCTGCAAATCTCTTTAATGACTGGCTTAATGGAAGACAGCTGAATTCTGCATTCAACCTATTGTGATTTTTGGTTGAGGTAAATGAAGAAAATCTGGCTTCATACAGATAGATAATTAGAAAAGGGATGTATATCTTAAAAGGAAAATAACAGCTTAGTGTCTATGAAATGTTTTGACCTTGCAGATCCCAGATCCACAATCTAGAAATCACTGGCCTCTTTTCCTACCTCAAATGTCTCTCCAATCCATTCTCCCTGGAGCTGCTAAATCAATTTCCCAAAGCCTAGATCCAACCAACAAACTCTAATAAACTCTGCTCAATAAACTCTAATGTCTCCATGTTCCTCCAGGGTCAAACACAATCTCTTTGTTAAGCACTGGCTCCTTTTCCAAACAAACTCATTGGTCTATCCAAACTGGCTTGTTCTTCAAACACAGCATTACATTAGTCTTATGTGTCCCCATGGGACACCTTTCTCCTCCACCTCTGAAATTTCTGTCCTTCAAGATTTAAATTTAAATGCTATGTTCTACATTTAGAGTTCCTGGGTTCCCCTCCTCCATTCAATTGATAGCATACTCCCTTCCAAAAGGTCTTTCCTTTCATTTTGTATGTTTTATGTGTACACACACACACACACACACACAATGTATGCATATGTTCTCTCCCTTTGGAACATGAGCTCTTTGAGGGCAAATGCCTGGTACACAAATGTTTGCTGATTGATACTACCACCCTCCACAGTCTGTGTCTACCTAGAAAGCAAAGACTTCTTTCCTATTTGCCTTTATGTTGGACAAGCTTAATAAATTCTCTTCTGACTGATATGAATCAAGATCCTTCCTGACTGAGTCACAATTGTATTTGAAAACTTCAAGATAGGATTTTCCCTGTTCAGAGGAAGCAGGGTCATTCAGCTGCTAAGAGAAACATTTAGCCATCTCCCTTGAAAGAGTCTGAAAAAAGGACAAGTCGCCCAGGTTGGGGCTTCACATCTGCAAGCTGTCTACTTCCAGGATGAAGTGAGTTGAAGGAGAACAAGAGGGAAGTCAGCCTCCCAAGTGTGCTTCAGTCAGGTTTTCTTTTCACTTAAGTGACTCATTTTGTTCAAAAATGAATGCCATGTAAAATACTGAAAATTCTCATTTGCTCCAGTTTGTATATTGTTGCCATGCTCATTCCTGCTACCTAATTTAAAGTCCTAATGACTTAGAAATAGTGTCTTAAGTTTTTCCCCAAAAGTACTTGGATAATTGTCAGTATGTCAAATGTAATAAAATACTTGTTTCCTGATGGTCTTTATTTAGTCTGAGACTTATTCAAACATATATTAAGCATCTGTGCACATAGTTTTATGCTTATTATATAAAATCATAAATTCTTATAGTAACTTTCAATCAACTGAGGATCAGGTGTATGATAAACCTCAGCAAAAAACTTAATGATGGAAGAAACTATCAAATCATTACAATCTGTGTAAGAGAGGCTCTTAAAAAAGCCCCTTGCTGAGGCTGGAACTCCTAAGATGATAATAGACAATCAACATCAACAAACTACACTATTTGCTCTCACTATAGAATTTTTAGTGGTACTCCAAGGTAAACAATGTCTCTTCAGAGGAATTTTTCCAGGGAAAAATGTTCTTAATCAACTTTTTAAAGCAACAGGAACCATACAAATCATCTTGGAAACCCTCCACATCTCTTCATCTCTCCCCCCCAGATCTGCCTTCCCTTTAATGCTGTCCTTAAATTCCAATAAAAGGGGGGGGGGAGGATTTGTTCCTGTTTTTTAAAGATTTAGACATACTCTTTTTTTGGTAAAGCAGTGGGGTTAAAGTGACTTGCCCAAGGCCACACAGCTAGGTAATTATTAAGCGTCTGAAGCAGGATTTGAACCCAGGTACTCCTGACTCCAGGGCCGGTGCTCTATCCACTGCGCCACCTAGCCACCCCGAATTAGACTTATTCTTGGTGTCTCTGTAAAACTAATAAAGAAAAATGTAAACTTAAAAGAGTATGAATGATCATATTTGTAAACTACCTCAGATTACTTGCTATCCTAGGATTAGGGGATAGGGAAAGCTGGGAAAGAAAAGATTTTACAAAAATGAATGTTGAAAATTATTTCTACATATAAGTGGAAAAGTATTTTTTTAAAAAAAGAATGATTTTTAAAACTAAGGTTTCTTCTACCCTATCAATTAGCTCTTTCAAGCTGTTCCACAGCCAATTTCTGACTCATGAATTTCCATGGAATTTCAAACAGAGAAGTGACAAAATTATGATCTACACTGAACGATCAATAAGATTCAAGAGTTCTTTGGGAAGTTAGGACTTAAACCAAAACTATCATTTCCATGAATTCATTTAATAAAGAAGTGTCTACTATGGCTGGCACAGATGAAAATGTTACAAAGAATACAGGAATTTACATTAGTGGTACACAGTGTCCTTTTGCTACTCCTCCAAACATATTTTGTAATTTTCTTACATAAAGCTCACACATTAATCCTTAGCTAGGCAAGGGTAATATACATATACATATACACATACATATACATACACACAGATATATACACACAGATACACATATCCATACAATATGTACATATATATTCATACATATATTTTATATGAAATATATGTACACAGATATACATATATGTACAATATATACACATATATTTATGCATATATTTCATATGGATATATACACAGATATACATATAGGTACAATATATACACATATATTTATACACATATTTTATATGGATATATACACAGATATACATATATGTACAATATATACATATATTATACATACATTTTATATGGATATATACACAGATATACATATATGTACAATATATACACATATAGTTATACATATATTTTATATGGATATATACACACAGATATACATATAGGTACAATATATACACATGTATTTATACATATATTTATATGAAAATATATGTACACACAGATATACATAAATGTATTTGTACATATATTTATATGAGCATATACACAGATATGCATGTATGTACAATACACATATATTTGTACACATATTTTATATGAAAATACATGTACACACATATACATATGCTTTGTATGAATATATACAGATATACAGATATGTGCAATATATACATATATTTGTACATATATTTTATATGAATATATACACAGATATACATATATGTACAATATACACACATATATTTTATATGAATATGTATTTATATATAAAAACAATAAAGATGAAAGACTGCAAAAGTCACTTTCAAGACCAAATATAATTCACGAGAAGAAAAATTCATTATGAAGCAAAAGCTCTCTTTTCAAGGGTCCCTGCCTTGAATTCGCCTCCAGGGGCCGGCCCCTCCGGGGCACGGGATGGGCACCGGATGGGCACCGGGCTCCTCCGGGGGCATCCCTTCTCCACCCCGGCGGGCAGCCCCAGGGCCGTGTGCAGCAGGCGCCTCATGCGCGCTCGGGGCGGGGCGGGGCCGGGGTCTCCTCCCTCCGGCCCCCCCCCCCCGCGGGGAGCGCGCACATTTGGCGCCTGCTGTGTGCCGGGCGCTCCCCGAGGCCTTCGGGGGGGGGGGGGTCTCTCCGGCCCCCGTGACCCCCGAGGGAGGGAGGGGGCGGCCCACGCGCGCCTCGGCGGGGCCCACAGGCCCGGGCCGGCGGGGCTTAGCTTCTCCCCGCGGGGCCTCCCCGCCCCGGGCCGGCCCCGCGGCCGCTCACCTGCTGTCCCGGCCCGCCAGGCCTCCGGCCGCATCCGCCATTCCCCGCCGGCCGCCGCCGCCGCCGATTCAAAAGTGAGCGGCGCCCCGTACGGGCCTCGCCCATTGGCCCGGCCGGCGCGCACGTGTGGCTAGTCTCCTTCCCATTGGTCCGCGGCCCCTCGGAGGGTGTGTCCGGCCTGCGATTGGCTACCTCCGCTCCACCTGCTCCCTCCCTCCCGCCTTCCTCCGGTCCGCCGCCGCAGGCGCGGCCTGATTGGCTGTGCGTGCTTTTCAAATCGGCCCAACGGCTGGAGACGTCAGAAGGTGGGGAGGAGAAATGCCCGGATGTGGCCGCCCCCCGGCCCCAAGTAGCAGGTGCGTCTGCCGCCGGGGCCTGCGGCTTCCCACATCCGGGACACCGGGCCTCGGGTGCGAGCTCTGCGCAGGCGCGGGGGCGCGCTCTGGCGCCCCTCCCTGCCCCCGGGTTCCCAGTCCTAGATTCCGAGCCAGGCTTGGGGGGGCCGGAACTGGGGACCAAGAACGGGGAGAAGGCGGGGGTCTGGGCCGTGAGACGGTGGGCATGCGGCCCAGACCCCCAGAGCAGCAGGAGTGGGGGTCTGCAGGGGCTGGAGAGCAAAGACCTGGGGGCAGAGAATGTTCTGGAAGAATTCTGGGGGGCCACCGGAGCTCCCCTTTAGCTCGGACTCTATGGCAAGTGCAGAGATTGCTGCAAAAGTCGAGGGCACAGAAGGGGGCCGATGACCCAGAACCCGGGCCTGATGGCACCGGAGGAGCCGCGACCAAGCTCTCACCTCGAGTAATTTGGGGAGAAAGGGGGCGCCAGCGTGTGGGATGAAAATCCACTTAAAAGCATAGAGACTCCTCCGAGCGAAAAACGGTTTTTCTCCAGAAATGGGCACACGCCAAGTCTCACAAAGGTAGTGAAGCTGGAGGAGCTGCCCAGAATTGACAGTCAAGCAAGATGATGGGGCCTAGGGCGGCTGGGGGCTGCGGTGGGCAGAGCCCCGGCCCTGGCGTCGGGAGGACCTGGGTTCGAATCCGGCCTCAGACACTTCATAATCACCTAGCCGGGTGGCCTTGGGCCCGCCGCTGAACCCCATTGCCTTGCAAAAATATAAACAAACAAAAAAATTTACCTCTCAAGCCAGTTGTAATAAAGTAGCTTTTCCTAACCTCTCTGCTATTATATAATTATCTTAAAAGCAGAATGTTTTATGCACGGCAATAGTCAATAATTAAGCTGTGAATCATCGCTTCATCCATATAAATCCATTTAGACCGCCTGTTAGGTTACACAAAGCTGGTATATAGGATTACTTTTCCTTGAAGTGATAGGGAGGTTCTGCATTTGTTGCATTACTGACAGTAATTCCAGATGACATTATTCCCATTTATTTAATTCACAAAATTTTCAAAGCAAAAAAGGACATTGGGGATCATGCAGGACCAACCCATTCATTTTCCAGATGAGAAAAAAAAAAGCCAATCTTGAGGAAGGGACTTCCCTGTGTCACAGTTAATTAGTGGCAGTCAGAAGGGTTCTACTTCAAATTTAGTGCTCGTTTCATAGCACTATGAACTTTGTTAATTAGATAGTTTATCAGCTAAATATAGCGATTTAATTGACGCTATTTATAAAAGGCACCAAGATTTTTTTACCCTCACTAAATGTGCCTTGGATTTAGTGAATGCTAAGTAGGGTTTTGTGAAATAACCTTAATTATGAGATGACAGTTATAATACATAAGTATATTTTATCTAAATATAGGAACACATTACTAACATTCTTATGTGTAACTGGCTCACCCTAGATTTTAAAGGATTAAAGTTTCCCCATTTCTGAAATGAGAATCAGAGATAGCTGTAAGGTAGAACCCAAAGTCTCCCTTTATCTCTCAGTGTCTTAGGCAACTGTCTGACAGCAATTGCTGATCTGCATTGAGAATGGGAATTTCCTCAACAGGCATAAGGAAATCATAGATTTCTTTTTTAAATGATTTATATCTAGGATGATTATTTGAGCATTCCAATAAGTTCCAACAGAACAAAATGATTTGAGATCTGAGATTAGCAAAGAAGTAAAGTCTAAATGTCATAGGTTCAAATACCATAAAATGTATAGCTTTAGAGCTAGAATGGAGTTTATAAATCAAGTCCAAGTTTTTCATTTTATAGATTAGGAAACTGAGGCACAATGGTTAAGTGATTCAACCAGGTCACATAGCTAATCTGTGGTGGAATTTGAACCCAAGTCTTCCTGATTCCAAGTCCAGCAACCTATCCATTACTAGACTGTGCCAGTCATCTGATCAAACATACCTTTACCAAATATTACCATTTAGATTTTCAGAACTTTAGACCAGAGCTTGAGGGAACTTCTAAAGTCATTTATGTGAAACCTCTCATTTGAAGTTGGAGAAAACTTGAGACCCAGAGATGCTAAGCAACTTGCCAATGTCACAATGAAATAAGTTGCAGAACAGGGCAACTAGGTGGCCCTGGAATCAGGAGGACCTAAATTCAGATTTAACCACAGACATTTATTAATTGTATGACCCTAAGCAAGTCACCTAACCCTGATTGCCTCCATGAAAAATGTTGGCAGAACAAGAATGCTAATCCAGATCCTCAAATTCCATATCCATTCTTGTTTCATTGAACAGTGCTGATATTGCCTGCCCTGATGGTCTTTTTTTCTCCAGAAGACTGTGGTGAGACCTACACGACTACACCCAAATCTGATTGAAACAAGCTGTTTGCTCTCTGCCTCTGGTTATGCCAAAGGAATTTGAGAATATGGTTCCCAGACCCCTGTGTGAATTGGACTATTAATTCCATGACTGTATGTTACCTTGCCAGTGATCCCTAAAGTTCATCATATCCAGTAAACTTCAAAAGAAAACTAATGTTAAAATTTTTTAAATGATTTTTTCCTCTCTAGTGCCACCAAAGCTTATATATCAAACTATTTCTATCTCTCTAAGATGTATATCTTCTCAGTAACATTCTTAGAATTGAATGGATCAAGAGAAAAAAATAGAATGTGTGAATTAAGGATGATGACAAATTTTAAGAGTCAGTATTTTAGGCAGAATGTCATTAATTGCTTCCCAGTGTCTCTGGGAAGATTGAGTCATTTGAATCAAATAAACCTAAAGACAAGACCATCAGTTTTTTTCTCAAAAATCAAGGTCTATCATCTTTCTAATCTATCATATACCTTACTATCTAATCTATGATCTGTTGTTTAATCAATAAATAGATATAATGAATACTTGTTTCAATGGATTGTAAAGTAGCCCACTAAAGTGTAAATGTATAAAAGAATAAATATACATGCATAGTTAAGAAATCTTTCACCAGGAGTCAATTTATTTAACTCAGCTTTAAAAGAAAAGTCACTCAAGTGAAAATATATATTAAATTGGCTATATGGCATCCCAAAACTAACAGGTTTATCTTCTCACTTTTCAGTTGATTAAGTTTACAATCCATCGTTCAGCCATGTCCTGCTCTTCCTGACCCTGTGGACCATATTATCCAAGGGTTTTCTTGGCAAAGAGATACTGGAGTGGTTTGCTATTTCCTTCTCCAGTGGATTAAGGCAAACTAATATTAAGTGACTTGTCCAAGGTCACATAGCTAGTGAGTATCTGTGAACTGATTTGAACTCAGTTTTTCCTGACTCCAAGCCCAGTGCTCTGATTCCCTGTTTGACTTGCCAAAGGTCACATAGCTAGTAAGTGTCCAGGCTCAAGGCTCCATCCACTGAGCATAGCAACACAGAAATAACCTTGTGTAGAATGTGAATTCTATTTTGTAAAACATTTTTTAGAACTAAAAATGATAAAATCTTTTAAATATGTCCAAAGACAATGAGGAAATAGCACCTGAACACCCAGCTAATTATTGGCAGAGCTTGGAAGGCGCCTGAAAGCCCTCCACTCCTAGACACACTTTCTAAGCTTAGCAGCCCATTGATAGGTTGGACAGCTCCCAGGAGGCAAGGCTCACATCCCCACCCTCTCTCCCTAGACCCACCACTACCTGCCTCACCTATACATCCACAAATACTTGATTGGTTGTCAAAATAATTTCTTTTATAAATATGGTATTATCATGCTGGAATTGGAGTCAGAAAAGACTGCATTCAAATCCTGTCTCTGACATTTAATTAGCTATATAACTTAATTTTTTTTCTGAATCTCAATTTCCCCCTTTGAAAATGGGAATAATAACTCATAAATCTCTAACTCAGAGAATTGTTGGAAGTTCTCATGAGATAGTAATTTATATATAAAGACCTCAACATGGACTCCACATAGTTCATCTATTATGAAGACAATTGAATCAGTTTTATTAGCTTAACACACATGGATCTCCTTTTCCCTGTTATATGGGCAAATGTGACCTAGAATCCTAAAATCATTCTGGTATTCTGTCCCTCATATTTTATTGTATTTTCACAGGATTTACAGATAGAAGGGGATCCTAGATTATTTATTCCAAAAACCTCATTTCACAAATTAGGAAACAAGATCAGAGATGGTAAGTCTCCTGCTTGGGGTCACATGGTTAATTGGTAGCAGTCACTATTTGAACCTAGGTTTGTTGACTCCAGTCAATGTTTGTCCACATCCCATTGACTCTTGGGCCTTTCCACAGTTTTTCTAAGTATTTATTTTTAACTGGTTGTCATCTGTACTGCTGCATTACATAAGTGTTCCAATTTTCTTTTATTTTGGTTTTTGGTTTTGGTTTTTGTAAGACAATGGGGTTAAGTGACTTTCCCAAGGTCACACAGCTAAGTATTGTGTCTGAGGTCACATTTGAACTCACATCTTCCTAACTCCAGAGTTGGTCCACTGCACCACCTAGCTGCTCCAGTGTTCTAATTTTCAACCTTCCTCTTCTGTTGAGAAAAATTATTGAACTCCTGACTTTATGTGAATGCAGATCCACTGAGAAATCCCAGGGAAGAGTGATTGAATCCAAAGAAGGGATCCTCAGTAGAAGAGTTCATGGTACAATGAAAACTTTAAATAGCTCTCATTTAAACCTTCATACCAGCCTCTGAAGCCAGTACTTTAAGTCCTATTATCTTCATTCCTATGAATAAAGAATATGACAGAGAGACTGCTGATGTGGTCAACATAGCCAAGCAGGATCAGAAGCAGAATAAGAACTAGGTCTTAACTTAAAGCCCAACTCTCTATCCACTACTCCAAGCTGTTGTGAACCTAGAACCAATTTAACTGCTGCAAAGAACCTAGAATCCAGAATTACAAACAGGAAAAAATAAGCCTCCCACTTTGGAAGCCCTCTTGCCAAAGGTTAGCGAGAAGCACTGAAGGACATCTAAACAATTCCTATATTTCAGCATTAGCTGTTTCGGAAGAATTAGATTTTTTCTGTAGCATGAAATACCAATGGGACAGCTTGGGCCTAATAGAAAGAGCCCGACTGCAGGAAGCCAGGGCTCATATCCTGACTTTTTCTTTCTTGCATCTGGAGTGGATTTCAGTAAGTTATTTTTCTATTG
The DNA here is from genome assembly GCF_037893015.1 of Macrotis lagotis. Taxonomy (NCBI): domain Eukaryota; kingdom Metazoa; phylum Chordata; class Mammalia; order Peramelemorphia; family Peramelidae; genus Macrotis; species Macrotis lagotis. The sequence goes on along the minus strand of NC_133663.1, from coordinate 33,134,925 downwards.
GTCACAAATTCTGTATCTTTAAACTGAAGGAATTTCTTTAGGTATAGTATAGTCGAAAGAACACGGCCTTGGGAGTCTGATGCCTACTGTGTGACCTTGTTTGGACCTTTACCTCCCTGGACCTCAGTTTCCTCAACTGCAAAATGAGGAATTTGGACATGATGATCTCTGAAGTCCCTTCTGTGATCCTAGGATCTCTATAGTTCTTAATTCTTAGATATTCCTAATATAGTTATTGCATGCTTTTATTTATAAAGTATGCTTTGTATTTCCAAAAAAAAATTAAGGAGAATAATTTTATGTTAAATTGTTTCAAAAAAGACCATGTCTCTGCTTAATATGCTATGTAAAGAGTACAAACTTGAATTTGGCAATAAAAATGAAAAGGTTTTTTAAAACCTCATTTTCTCTTTATTTTTCTTTAATATTACCACATATTGCTCTTTTATAAGCAAAAATGAAACAGTAATGCTTGACTTTTAAAAAGTGTCTGGCTTCCTGTCCCTAAGATTTTTATTGGCATTTTTATAGGATGTACAGATAGAAGAGGACCTTAGCTTACTTTATCCAGTCTTCTCATTTTATAAATTTGGAACTGGATCAGAGAGAGTAAGTAATTTGCCTAGAATTACATAGTTACTTAGAAACAGTCAGCATTTGAACCCAGGTTCACTAACTCCAGGTTTTATACTCTCAGTTTCTGGAAAATTGTTTTATAAACTTTAAAATGTAAGATTTTTGTTTCATACATTTAAAAAGCCTTCTTCCCCCCATTCTCCACTTGCCCAGTTCTCCACAATCTTCACTTTCCAAAAATGGGAAGAAAATATATGTACTCTAAGTCATATCCCTTGAGAAATTAAATGCTGATACTAAATTATACCAAGAAAGTAAGAAATTTAGTAATTCTGTAGCATAAACATTGCCTAAGTTTTTAAAAACTGGCACTTTCCTCTTTGAGGGTCATCATGATCTAATGCAGAGCTATCAAATATGTGGCCTTTAAGTCATAACCTGAATCAGATAAAAATGAAGTTCCTATCTGATTTTAATGAGCTGATGTAGTAACAAAAAAGAAATATATATAAACATTTTCTCTATTTTTTCTTTTTTTAAAAATATTTTATTTATTTAAGGCAATGGGGTTAAGTGACTTGCCCAAGGTCACACAGCCAGGCAATTATTAAGTGACTGAGGCTAGATTTTAAATCAGATTCTCCTGACTCCAGGATTGGTGCTCTATCTACTGTACTGCCTAGCTTTCCCATTTTTCTGTCTTTCTAAGTTTTCTAAGTCAAAATGTAGTCCACAGAGATCCTTACCAATGTTTAATGACCCACCCCAATATATTTGAGTTGGACATCTTTATTCTAAATGGATGGTTAAGTCAGAAAAAACCTTGAATCAAATACCATCTTTTGACCATGGGCAAGTCAATTAACCTTTTCATTGAACCTGACCATTTGATTAGACTATAAATTATAGATTAAGTTTCTGATCTGCAATGGTAGAAAAAATTTATACACTAGGAATTCCCTACACCAATAAAATCATAGGTCTGAACCCAAACTAACTAAATACTCCTTTGTAGAAAAATATCTAGGAGTCTTTTTAAAACTAAAGCACCAGTGTTGTTCTATGTTAAAGGATAAGCATGATAGTAGGCTCACTATCCCCGGTGTATCCCCAGTGCCCATGGTAAGACTTAATAAATGCTTATTGGTTCTTTAATTAGCAGGGGAATTATAGTAAACAAATACTAATAATTCTTCAACTTTCCTGAACACTAAGAAAAATGTCCCCCCAAAATTGCATATTCTTTGAGTCCCTACATTTGACAAAGGACATGTAGAAGTGTCTGAGAGGATGACTAAAACATGCAAATAAAGGTCATCAGAAGTCTGTAAACCTGTGCAAGAAAACCCTGGCTATTAGTTCAGGGAAGGACAACTTTGTTAGGCTTGATGATACTCTGATCCATTTGGAATAGAGTCAAACCTTCTTGGGTGTCAGCAGCTGCAATCTTCAGTAACTAGATAGTTCCATTGCCTACAGCAGTGGGGCAGCTATGGACATGTATGGTGGTAACCACATGATGCCATAGGAGAGACTCACAGCTGGTACAAGAAGAACTCAAAGCTGTCCTTCAGTATAAGGAGCATTATATCTGTCTTTCATTTTTGAAGATCACAACATCAGGGAGGCGACATCATAACGAGCACTTGAATTGGATTTGAGTTGATGGGGACTGTGCTGGGTCACCAGTTTCACTTTCTCTTCTAGAGCCAACTGGGTCCAGTGGCTAGATATGAATCAGGATGACAGGAGATGGCCCTGAGGCAGTAAAGGTCAAGTGACCAAGATCACCCAGCTTATAAGAATCAAGTGTCTGAGGCTAAAGTCAAACTCCTGTCCTCCTGACTCCAAGACCAGTGCTGTATCCACTATGCTACCATAAACTACTTGAGAAAGAGGACTTAAACCAGTTTCCATCTCCACTTGTGTACAACAGAGGTAAATGTAATGCAATTGTACTAGTAAAGCTTAAACTAAGATATTTGAGAAATTCTTGCCTTTGTTGCACTGAAATGGGCTTCTAAGAAAAGTTGGATAACTGCCCCAAAGATCTTAAAAATGAAATGAAAATTTCATTCTCCAAAAATGAAAGGAAATGAAAATTTCATTCTCCAAAAAAGAGATGAAAAGATATACCTCTTTCCCACCTTTGCAAAATTGGATGACTATAGGTGCCAAACTCTGTCAGGGGATGTGCTGAAGCATGTTACTGATCTGATTTTTTTCTTCCCTCTCTCTTTTATTCTTTTATTTACTCTTTTAATCATAGTTACATGGGGCTACTTCCCTGAGTTGGTCTGGAGAAAACAGAAATGTGGTAGGGGAAAGTTCATGTAAAAACAAAATATATCAATAGATTAGAAAAAAAGAATATTCATAGTGATGTATCAAGTTCTTGAGATACTCAATGATCTAGGTAACAGCTTAGCTACAGCAGTTAAAGGAGGACAAATAAAAAATGGCAAACTATCAATGTGGAAGGCACCAAGAATCCAAGTACCCTAAATAGGGGTAACTATGTCAAATATCTCCTGAGCCTTACCTTGCTGAATGTGTATGAGCATGTGTTGTGAAACCATTGCCACAATTTTATCATCACATCTTCTACCAGCCAGAATCTGAACTAGTAGTAGCAGTCATTCCAAAAGTTGGACTATGTCATGTGATCACAGATTCAAAGAAGGAAAGAACATGTGAAGTCATCCGGTCCAACCTCTTACATTGTACATTTGAAGAAGCTTGCCCAAGCTCATGTTAGACATAGGTGATATAGCCAGGGTGTGAACTGAGGACCTCCCACTCTAAAGCTAGGACTTTCCCCATCATATCATGCATTGACAAAAACAGACTTCAACCTATCTGTGCTTTGGCAGGTAATTTTTAAAATTATATTTAATTTTTCAGCCCATAAAAAATTCTATTTTCTGACACTCCCACTGTGTGTGTGCGTGCATGTGTGTGTGTGTGTGTGTGTGTGTGTGTGTGTGTGTGTGGAGAGAGAGATAGAGGGGAAGAGGGAGGAAGAATGAGAGGTCCACTCCAGGTCTTGAAGTCATTCTGACCATAAAGTTGTAAGGGGCAGGACAATGCAAATCTCTGAGAGCAGAGGGGAGATTTGTGAAATGGTTCATTTACATTAAGCAAGAAAGTTTTCTCTCTCTCTCTCTCTCTCTCTCTCTCTCTCTCTCTCTCTCTCTCTCTCCACACACACACACAGACACACAGACACACAGACACACAGACACAGACACACACACACACACACACACACACACACACACACACACACACACACACACACACACGCAGCTAGGTGGTACTATAATGCATAATGATGGGTCTGGTGTCAGAAAGACTGGGCTTGGGGCAGCTAGGTGGCGCAATGGATAGAGCACCGACCCTGGAGTCAGGAGTACCTGAGCTTAAATCTGGCCTCAGACGCATTAATTTCCTAGCTGAGTGGCCTTGGGCAAGCCACTTTGCCTTGCAAAAAAAAAAAAAAAGACTGGAGTGGACTGGAGAAAACAGAGATTTGGGTTCAATCTCTGAGTTCAAATATAACCTCAGACACTAACAGTATAACCCTCAGTCACTTAACCTTCTTAGTCTCAGTATTCTCAACTCTAAAATGAGTTGGAGAAGGAAATGGCAAACCACTCCAGTATCTTTGCTAAGAAAACATCAAATAAGATCACAGAGTCAGACACAACTGAAAAACAACAAAACTATAGATAGATGTACACATTTAAATATACACTAACATATATATAAAATGGAACTGTGTCTATGTGTAATATGGGACTGTTGAAGGTAGATTTTTATATATTTGCATATATATCTATATATTAAATACTGATATAATGAATATATATATATCTATATATGAATTTTTATATGTATGCATGTATACCCTCACTTGGCACTAAGTAGGCAATGTGATATTTCTTAAATGAAGGGAAAAGAGTTCATCTTCTGGTCAGTCTTCTCTAGGGAACCTCTTCAAACCCAGCAAGACCGGTCCTCAGATGACCAACACAGTTGCTCATACTTCCTGAACTTGAAGTCTTTTCAAACAGAGTTTGTTTTTCACCAATACAATACAATCTTCATTAGTTTTTAATGTCACTTGTAAACCATAATGAAGCATCCTATAGGACTTTGTGGAAGAGATAAACTTGTATATATGGTTAAAGACAGTAATTTAAATCAGAACTATTATGATTGTGAACTATATTTCCTTGATTTTCTATAATCAGACATTTTTAATCTTCTGAGATATAAAGCAAAGATGGACTTTATTTGCATCTCAGACTGTAATCCCAACATGTTTTAAATGTTGCCTAACCTGTGTAGTTTATCATCTTATATATCTAATATGTTTAGACTATGCTCACACTTTTGGCAACAGCTATATAAAGTAGAATGATATGTTGCAAGAGTAATCAGCAAGCTGGTAAAATGTACCCAGCAGCCCTTTGTCTCTAAACCATTAAGATAACTGGGCAATCTACTTCTTTGGCTGGTTGTTTTGTTAAGATGTTATCTGAAGGGTGGCTAGGTGGCGTAGTGGATAAAGCTCCGGCCCTGGAGTCAGGAGTACCTGGATTCAAATCCAGTCTCAGACACTTCATAATGACCTAGCCATGTGGCCTTGGGCAAGCCACTTAACCCTGTTTGCCTTGCAAAAAAAAAAACACCTAAAAAAATGTTATTTCAGTGATTGCAAAGCTAATGAAGATCTTCAATGGATCCATGAATTATCATCTGAAAAATCTGATGGAAGCACTTAGAGGTTTAACGACTAAGCCTTGGTCACACAGCCATCATGAGGCAATACTAGAAGGTGGATCTTCCTGCCTCAAAAGCCAGCCCTCTCCACAACATGGTGCTACTTCTCTTATATTCTCCTAATTTAATATTTGTTTCTAGGATTTCATCTAACCCTGGAGTATTTTTTGTGCTGCTTCATTTTCAAAGGAAAATGTGACTCCTGCTTGGTAGAGAGAATGCTGACATGATTCTACAAAACTACATTAGGGTCAATTTTGGTACCATAACTCCTTTGGGACAGACACATGTGGTTGGGTCCAGACACTTTTCAGAAGAGAAAGAAAATGACTTTGGAAAGGACAGCAAGGTGACATGGTGGGTAGGCTGCCAAGCCAATCACTGGGAAGTCTCCAAATCCAGGCACAGACACTTAATACCTAGCTGTATAACCTTGGGTAAGTCAATTTGGAAAAAAAAACTCATACATAACTGTCTTTATGAACATGTAGAGAATGCTTAGCTGTTGCAGTTCCCACATGGACTTTGGAGGATGCAAGCCCTCTCTCTGTATGTGGTTCCAGTGTGCTAAGAATATGGTGTAGTTAAAATGAAGAAATTAAAGCTATATATAATCATATGAAAAAAATGCTCCAAATCACTATTGATTAGAGAAATGCAAATTAAAACAACAATGAGGTATCATCTCACACTTATTAGATTAGCCCAGATGAGAAAAAGGGAAAATGACCAATGTTAAAGAGGTTGTGGGAGGACTGGGACATTGATACGTTGCTAGTGGAGTTATGAACATATCCAGTCTTTCTGGAGAACAATATGGAACTATGCCCAAAGAGCAAAAAAGTGTTCATACCCTTTGACTCAGCAATTTAAATTCTTCCATATATCCAGAAGAAATGGGAAAAAAATGGGAAAAGTCCTACATGTTCCAAAATATTCATAGTAGCTCTTTTGGGAGTGGCAAAGAATTGGATTGGGGAATGGCTAAACAAGTTATGGTACATAAATACTATGGAATGTTATTGTTCTATAAGAAACCATAAATGATGGGACTCTAGAGAAGCATCAAATGACCTATGGGATCTGATGCTGAGTGAAGGGAGCAGAGCCAAGAGGACAATGTACACATCATCATTATGAGATGAACAACCTTGAGGGAGCAACTCTTCTCGATAGTCCAGAGAGCTAGGACTTAGAATGGTAATAGTCTATATTATCCCCAACCAGAGGAAGAAAAACAAAACAGAACACATAGGAAAAAACCCACCCCTGCCAAATCTGATGAACGCTTTATAAAAATTATCTCTTATGTATCTCTTTCCCTTAATCCTAATTCTTCATGCCAAAAATGACTAATTTGCAAATATATTTAACAAACTATGTATGTAAAATGCTAACCTGACTGTTCCCTACTGAGGGGAGGGGGGTAGGAAGGAAGGGTGGAGGGAAATTTCATAACTTGGAAATATGCATATACAAATGGATGAAAATTGAAAAAATAAATTATAAAAAAAGAGAATATGGTGCAGAGGAGCCTCTTTAGTTGACTGCATCACCAGAAGTGAGGGGTAATCAAAAATACAAGAGGGAGTTAAATAGCGCAATGGATAAAACTGGATTCAACAGGAAAACATGAATCCAAATACAGTCTCAGACACTTAATAGCTTTGATACACAAGTTACTTAACTTCTAGCTGCTTCAGTTTCCTCAACTGTAAAATGGAGGGGATTGCCCCTATTTCTCAGGATTGTCGTGAAGCTCAAGAAGATAATACCGATAGCATGCTTAGTGCACAAGTCCCTCTTCCCTTGTCAACAAGAAGCTATCTCTTCTCTTTGACAGACTTGTGTCAGTATTCCAGTAAGAGGGAGAAAAGAGGCAGTGATAGACGTGTTATTCTGGACAACTCATTATTTCTATAACCCTCAGTTTCCTGATCTGTAAAGTCGGGGGAAAAATGATATCCATCTCTTGGAATCATTGTATCAAAAGAGATAGTACTTGTAAAGTTAAATTAAATTAAATCTTGTCTTAGATATGCCAGTAACTGTAATTGTCTTTTTCCAAGTGAAATTTCAGTAAAGCTAGATACAAAATAACTTACCATTTGCAAAAAAATAAATCTATATTTTAAAACAGTAACAGCTTAAAAAGTAATCAAGGGGCAGCTAGGTGGTGCAGTGGATAGAGCACTGGCCCTGGAGTCAGTAGTACCTGGGTTCAAATCCGGGCTCAGACACTTAATTACCTAGCTGTGTGGCCTTGGGCAAGCCACTTAACCCCATTGCCTTGAAAAATCTAAAAAAAAAAAAACTAATCAAACTCATGCATCAGAGTCAACACTTCTATGCTAGGTCCCCAAAGGACAGATTACTCCCCCACTTACAGCCAGGGACTATACTTATAGTTCATACGAAGTAACAAAGCATTCATTCACAAAATCATCTAGGAGCTGACAAAAGAGTTATGTCCAAAACTGTCCAAAACTCTGCAAGTCATAACTTGATCAGTAACACATCCATAATAGCAGTTGTATGTATATATAATATATATATATATATATATGAAAACCAAGACCCTTTCATTCACATACATACTAAGTAACACCTTCTTGCCTTGTTTTCCCCCCCCCAATATCTTTTTTTTTTTTGTTTTTGCAAGGCAGTGGGGTTGTGACTTACTCAAGGTCACATAAATGGGTAATTATTAAATGTCTGAGGTCAAATTTGAACTCAGATCCTTCTGACTCCAGGGTCAGTGCTCTATTCACTGGTGCACCTAGCTGCCCATTCCCTAATATTCTTAACAATTTTTCTTCTTTGTCTAGTTTGGGCAATACCTTTTTATCTTTGGCTTGTAAATATGCACAAATTGAGTTCATCTGTGAAGTTCTCCAAGACAGTTACTGAGTCTTCCTCTCCACCCCTATTTATAAGGCCCTCCATATAGAAAGATGTCTGATATTTTTTCATTACCATTTGCCCTCACTCAGTAGGAAGATTGCTTCAGTACTCATTTTCCCCTTCCTTATAATACTAGAGAGAACAGATGTTCATGGATTCATAGTATTTAATTTAATTCAACAAGTGTTTATTAAATGACTATTAAAGTAACAGTGAATGGAATTCTGGACCTAACTCAGCTTCCTGAGGTTAAATCTGGCTTCAGATACTCACTAGCTAAGTAAGTCTGGGCATACGTAGGACTCTGAGCAAATCACTTCACCCTCTTTGCCTCAGTTTCCTCATCTGTAAAATGAGCTAAAGAAGGAAATGGCAAAATATGCTAGCATCTTTACTAAGAACATTCCAAGTAAGATCCCAGAGTCTGACACAACTGAAAAATGACTAAACAACAAAATTCCAACTGTCTTAAAGTCTAAATATGGAGCTAAATAAAAAAAAAAATTTAAAACCATCCCTGCCCTTTAGGTAATTATGTGTGGGGAAGGGAGGAGAGTTTGAAAACTTTACAAGTGGTGGGGGGGAGAATAAAGTACCTTTAAACTAAGGCTTTAAACTAAGGCTTCTTGATTCTGTCTTTGTTATCTTCCAACATCTCTTACAGTTCTTTCCTTCTACCTATTCCCAATGGTCACTACACTATTTCAGTTTTTTACTTCTTGCTAAAAATGATTCTGATTTCACTCATCAATTCCTATAGGTCCTTTAGTATTTTATGTCGATTTGTGTGATACTGTAGCATTATATTACATTAGCTGACCATCATTTTTCCAGCCATTTTCCAGCTCAAGTTGTTAGACCATTTAAGCTATTTTCAGTTTTATTATTACAAATAGAGAAGCAATGAATATTTTCCATTCAGATCTTCCCTCCCTCCCCTTTTTATTAGTCTTGACAATGATTAGGTTATGATTTGTTTTGTGACTCATTGTTTTGTTTTGTTTTGTTTTGTTTTGTTTTAGGTTTTTGCAAGGCAAATGGGGTTAAGTGACTTGCCCAAGGCCACCCAGCCAGGTAATTATTGTCTGAGGTCGCATTTGAACTCAGGTCCTCCTGACTCCAGGGCTGGCATCCTATCCACTGTGCCACCTAGCCGTCCGGTGACTTGTTGTTTATTGCCACATTTCTTTTCCTAATGGAAGCTGGCTCACTCCAGTTGGAAGCACCACCAGTTATGTACTAGAATTTCCCAGGAGCCCTGCTAACATTTCACCTGACAGGCTATTGTAATGGCCTTCTAGTTTCTGCCTTATTGGCTGCCAAGATAATCATCCCAATACACAGTTCTGGGTCACTTCAAGCCCAAATTTCAGGGCCTGCATCTAGACTGAAATGCATACTCCCAAGTTTGATACTTAAAACCTTCCACAGTCTGGCTTTAGTTTACCTTTCATATTTCATATTATCCCCCCCCCACACTGTGTTTCTACCAAGGTGGTCTACTCATTAACATTTAGCATTGTAGGTATGAAGATCATTCAATCTTATATAAAGGAAGGAATTAAATCTCCAAACAGAGGTAAAATGGCTTACCTGGGGTCTATGAGACAGGATTTGAATTCAGGCATCCTTGACATCAGTCCATCCACTATGCTACGTTCTTCCAATTAGGCATTCCACCTCCACCCTTGACCTTTGCATAAGCATTACTCTATGCCTAGAAGGCATTCTCTTTTTAGCTCCCTTCAAGAATCAGATTAGGTACCAACTCATGGAAAACCTTTTCCAAACTTCAGGTGTCAGTCCTCTCTTCCCTTATATGTTTATTTATCTAGTCTTATCTGTGTGTGTAATGATATATCCCAGTGGAAATTTTGTATGCCTAAGGCCTAGCAATGCTTTGCAAAAAAAACTCTCCTAAAATATTTGTTGCATTCGATTGAATTACTCAATGCTGTTCTGAGGCCTATCTGGAATAATGGTTTCTTTATGGCTGGCAGCCCTCTCTCTCTCTCTCTCCCCCTCTCTTTTTCTGTTGAAATGAATAGGGTCAGCATCTCACCCGCTCAGGGTCAGGCCTTTTGTGTTTTTCTTAGTGCAAATTAACCATTAATTTAATCTCAGGTATTTGTAGAGAAGGATAGACAGGAAACTAACCTTCTCTGGCCATCCAGGTTCATTTTTAAACTGACATTTTAAAAAAACTATATAAATATTTGTTTTCTAATTATACACAATAGTAGTTTCTACTAATCATTTTTTGCAAGGTTTTGAATTTTACAATTTTTCTGCCTCCTCCTCCCCCAACAGAAGGCAATCTGATATAGTCTTTACATTTGTTAAACTGGCATTTGGAAGAGAAACACTGTATTTTTATTGATCAACTCAAGGGACTTTGAAATTTCAAGCTTAGTTGGAAGATTGATCAGAGCTAGGTCAGGGAGAGAGGTTTCATTCCAATAGTTGGACCATTTCTCAAATAATGCCAGAAAGATTACAGGCTTCTTCTCTAAGGCCAATTCTAAGGATGGGGGGGGGGGGGGGGGGAATTCAGAACAAATCTGCAAAAAAGAACTTTTATATATATATATATATATATATATATATATATATATATATATATATATATATATATATATATATATATATAAATATATTCTAAATAGCAATCAGGGGTCTGATCACTGGGTAAAGTCCTTGGCCTTATCACCACCTTCTGGCACATTTTTTTTCTTTAGTTTTTGAAAAGAATCATGATATCAGGAAGATGATGCCATGATACGCAAGTGAATTGAATTTAAGTGAAGAAATACAGTACAAAGTCACCAACCTCAGTTTCTCCTCGGGTCATCTGGGCCCAGTGGCAATGACCCATAACAGGACTGCATTTCTTTTGGCTGTTCACTAATTATACATCCAAAAGTCATTTAACAGAAAAACTCTGCCACTCACAGAAGCACTTTTTCAGAGATCTCTTTGAATCCTGGATCTACTAACTGTTCAAACTGAATCACAGAAACTTCAGAACTGAAGCTAGATCTAGTCCACTCAAGTTACCTTTCATATTTCACTCCAACTCATGGAAAACCTTTTCCAAACTTCAGGTGTCAGTCCTCTCTTCCCTTATATGTTTATTTATCTAGTCTTATCTGTGTGTGTAATGATATATCCCAGTGGAAATTTTGTATGCCTAAGGCCTAGCAATGCTTTGCAAAAAAAAACTCTCCTAAAATATTTGTTGCATTCGATTGAATTACTCACTCAAGGAACTATTTTATTAAGTACTTACTTTTATGTGTCAGAAACTGTGCTAGGCCCTGGGGATACACAAACAAAGCATGAACATAATCCCTATTTGCAAAAAGTTTACACTCTAATGAAGGAGACAAGTACATATAGATTGAATACAGATAAGTGAATATACAGAAATATAGAGTTGATTGTTGTTCTTTTTTTTTATTTGCTTTGGAGGCAAGCAAGGTGAAGTGACTTGCCCAGTGTCACACAGTTAGTATCTGAAGTCACATTTGAACTCAATCCTGCTGCCCTGAGAGCTGATGTTCTATCCACCTCACCACTTCACTGTTGCATCCTTCATTGCTGGAGAGGACCAAAATGATATGACTTTGTTGGAGTCAAGGTACAGTAGAGCCGACTGTAGCTGATCAGACTAATCAGAACTCAGAAGGCTCTACCACAGATTGGGCACAAATGGTGGACATGAATATTTGGGGTGGGGATGTCTCTACATTTGTGAATCTTGCCTTTCTTTGAAGCTACTGCATTTTTGCTTTGCTTATAGAACACAGGGTCTGCTTTGATGGGGGCATGCCGTGCTGAGTAGTCCTTTTCTAGTGTTTCCCACATCATGTAATCAATTCCAAAATTCTTCAGAGAGATCCCCAGAGTCTCCTTGCATCACTTCTTCTGACCTTCATATGAGTTTTCCATAAAATAGTCTTTTAGGCAAGCACACATTTGGCAAACAACATGGCCAGCCCATCCGAGTTGTTCTCTCTACAGTCAAATTTGAATACTTGATAGTTTTTAGTGGAACAAAGGACCTCATTGTCTGGTACCTTATCTTGCTAGGTGAGATTCAGAATGTTCCTTAAGAATTCAAATGAATTACCTAGCTGTGTGGCCTTGGGCAAGCCACTTAACCCCGTTTGCCTTGCAAAAATTAAAAAAAAAAAGAATTCAAATGGAAGACATTCAGTTTCCTGGCATGGCATTGACATACTATCCAGGTTTCACAGGAATACAACATTGAGGTCAGCATAATGGATTTGCTTATACTTCTCTCCCATACTCTCCTTCAAGTTCCTCCAAACACTGAACTAACTGGCAATGCCTGCATCAACCATCTCTGGAAAAAATACTGCCCAGGTTAAATGAACTTATCTATAGCATTCAATATTTTTCCATTTACGGTAATCGGTGGATTCACATATAGATAATGTGAAGTCAGTTATAAGCAGCAACAAAGAAAAATCATGCATCAATTTTCCCTCCACTTTAGTCTTGGCTTGTAGCCTTTTCAAGTTAAGTAAGTTATCTTCAGTGTTGTAGCTGATCTTGATGCAGTTTTCATCCTTATTAAAACACCATGCTAAAAACCATGGGAGCAAGCAACTCTGCTTCACTCCATTGCTGACTGGAAAAGTAGGAGATCATCCATTATCCAGAACCTGTGCAAAAATGCCATCATGAAGCTGACATACAATACTGCAGGCAAATTTTTATAAATGTGTATATATATATATTTACATATATATATATATATATATATATATATTTACATATATAATGCACACACATACACACACAATGGCTAAATACAAAAGTATGGGAAGGAAAAATTCAGGGATCAAGAACCTGATGGAACCTCATGGGGGACTGCATCTGAAAAGAAGAGAGGAACTCTGTGTGTCAGAGGGGGGAAAGTGGAGTCTATTCCAAGAATGTGGCCCTGTGAGTACAAAGGCAAAGGGAGAGAAGAGAGTGGTCTTGATGCAAAAATGAGAGGTTGGTTTTATTGTTTTTATTTTCTTTTTTTAAGGTGTAGGTGGAAGAATAATGCTCAGTGAGGTTGGAAAGATAGGTATTCTAGAGACAGTAGGAAGCCACTGGAGTAGAGAAGTCATGAGTGGTTAGATCTGAGTTTAAGGAAAATTATTTGGCAGCAGGAAGAGTATAGTGTACACTAAACTAGTAAGAAAAGTTAAGAAGACCAATTAGGAGACTGTTTTGATTCATCTAGGTCCCAATTAGTGTGAATAAGGAATCTGAGAGATGGTCCCATGTATTTGTATTAGCACTATTCTAAATTATAATCATGCAAAATATGGTCATTAGTTCCCATCTAATGAAAATATGCTGAGTGAATTCAAATAAAGGGACCATTTAGAGATTCACACTAATTGAGACCTAAATATAATTGAGAAGAGAGGCAAAGAAGACCTGAATTTAAAGTGGTAGCTATTGGAAGTGGAAAGAATGGGGCTGTTTGCAAAAGAGATATTAAAGGGAGAATTGTTAAGACGTGGTGGGATTTTTTTTAAGTAATTGTGTTATATTACATTCTCATATATCCAATTACATTAATTCTCCTATTTAGCTAAAGAGATCATTTTTCTGGTTCACTTTTTTCCATATTTAACCAACATCAACTAAAATGAATGCTTCTCTATACATCGTGGAACAAAGACAATTATATATAAAATTGCCAAACAATACAGCTTGCTTTTCCTTTGAAATAAATACAACATTGAAGATGTTGCTGTAATGATAGGAGTTCTCTGAAATCTATCACCTTACCTCACCCCTTTTAGCATCTATTACTTTTTAAGATAAAAATAGCTATATCAATCAAGGACTTTTAAGTGGAAAAATCTAATTTAGATTATCTCTGATGAATTGAAATGATATTGCACAGGAATAACATATGAGGAGATTTACCATATCCTATGGGTTTTGGATAAAATAAGCCAATTCAGAACCTAGCCGTTTTGGACTTCTGTTATCTAAGGGTCAGGATTTATACTTATGGCATTTTGCAGGATGTTATTGTATAAACCATTTTCTTATTTCTTCTCACTTCATTCTGCATCAGTTTATATATCTTACAGTAACTAGGTGGCAAAGTGGATAGAGTGCTGAGCCTGAAGTCAGGAAGATTCATCTTCCCAAGTCCAAATCTGGCAGTAGATACTGTGTGACCCTGGGCAAGTCACTTCATCCTCTTTGTCTCAGTTTCCCTATCTAAAAAATGAACTGGAGAAGAAAATGGCAAACCATTCCAGTATCTTTAAGCTCCAAATGGGCTGGAAGATCTCTTATAGCTCTAATACTGTGAGATTTCAGAAGACAACAGAAAAAAAAACTTTCCTTCATGAGAATGTCATAGTAGCATTCATTTTTTTAGTTTTTGTTTTTTACAAGGAGTAGGTTTAAGTGACTTGCCCAAGGTCACACAGCCAGACAATTATTATGTCTGAGACCCAATTTGACCTCAGGTCCTCCAGACTCCAGAGCTAGTGCTCTATCCACTGTGCCACCTAGATGCCCCATTCTTGAACTCATCTTTGCCTATTTTGTACTCTTATTTTTAACTATTCAGTTCATCTTTCATTTCTTAAATTAAAAACAGCTTCAAATCATTTTGACAGTGGGACTAGCATAAATTATAACAAGTACCCACAGCTGAAGCATCAGTTTGAGACAGCACACAAATTCAACAGACACCACCCACCCACCTTGAGGACAATCCATGGAAAGTAGAGGAAATATATTAAAGAGGTCAGAGAAACTCAATGAACCAGTAACTGCTAGCAGAGGCATTGTGACTTTCAGCAGAGGAAATGAGAAGGGCAACCATAATATAACTGAAGCTGGATTGGAAATGGAAAATGACAGGGTGTCAAGCCAGGCCTGGCTCTCTCCACAAACACTCTCCTGTTGTAAACTCAGTTGTAAGAAACCTCAGAGAATATCACAATTGTCCACTCTTCTCATTCAATTCACTGTTCAAGAGCCTTGTGATGTAACCATTGGAAGGGAAATCCTTCAGCATACCTGATCTTGGGTTCAATAAATATTTATTAAATTCCTCCTAGGTAATGGTTGCTTAATAAAAAAAAAATTAAAGTTAATCAACAAACATTTATTTTCTACCTTCTCTGACAGGCATTGCTGTAACAGAGACTGACAAGCCTGGAATCCAGAGGATCTAAGTTCAAATCCAGCCTCAGTTACTTACAAAATGAGTAATCCTAGGCAAGTCATTTCATCCTATTCCAGTTTCCTCTTCCATCAAATGAGCAGGAGAAGGAATTGGTAAATCATTCCAGTATCTTTGCCAAGAATATTTCAATTGGAGTCATGAAGAGTCAAACACAACAGACCCACAAAAAAAAGTTTTTAATTTTTAATGACATTTAAAATTATAAATTTAAACCATACTTCAAGTCAGATAATCAGTCATTTTAGAATTTAAAATCCATAATGAAGTTATATGACTTGGGAGGAAATCATTTTACTTGTCAGTGCCCAAAGCACCATTTTTAGACTATAAGTTAGATGAATTTCCCATTTGCATTAGTGAAGAGTCTATACCTCTGAAATTACTTGAAAATGGGGCGGCTAGGTGGCCTAGTGGATAAAGCACTGGCCTTGGAGTCAGGAGTGCCTGGGTTCAAATCCGGTCTCAGACACTTAATTACCTAGCTGTGTGGCCTTGGGCAAGCCATTTAACCCCGTTTGCCTTGCAAAAAAAAAAAACCTAAAAAAAAATTACTTGAAAACTCTGGCCCCTCCCCTCATTATTCCCAACTATCATTTTCTCTCTGATTTTTGTTTCTTGGTTCCTCAAGAAATTCTCCCCACCCCCCCACCCCATGCCCTGGAAACCTCATGTGGCAATACGATATTTAATATACACACAGATTTTTCCCTTGTGAAGCCAAATTTTTCCTAGTAGTCTAATCTTCCCTGTCTCTAATTTTCAACCTCATTCTCACCCTCCAATGGTAGACCTGTCCTCAAGGAATCAGTCAACTCATATTTGTTACACAAATGACAAATGCTTTAATTACAAAGAAAGAAATGAAATAGCCCTGGCCCTGGAGGAGCTTACATTCTATGGTGGAGCTAAGCTAAACTTAAAAGGATAGATGAAGAAGGCAGTGGAAAGATTACTTGGTTATGGACCTGGTTTTTTGGCTGGAGTATCTGACCACTGGATCCAGACAGCTCTGAAGGAGAAAATGAGGCTAGTGACTTAGCACAGTAGCCCCTCACCCAAATCCCATTCATGTGCTTGTGATGGCATCCCCTCCTCTGATACCATGGCCTTCTTTGAGAATGGACAAACATCAACATTATCATCATCATCGTCATCCCTGGTTATAGGGTGTGCCTCTGATGCTCTTTGCTCATCAGCAAATGGGAACTGAACTAAAGGTCTCCGAGATCCCTGTCCTCTAGAGCTTTACTACTAATAATGCAACCTCAAAAACTCACTGGTGTGGGTCTTGGAGAATTCCGTGTCCCCCTTACTGTAATTCATTGAGTCAGACAGACACCCCAGGAACAAACTCCTTACTGGATCCAGGGAAGAACTCTGGTTTATTTGATCACTAGCTGAGTCAGTTTTGGAGGCTGCCCCTGAAGTGGCTTCTTCCCCCATCTACCATAGGGGAGCATCCGAAACCCCCTCTTCCCCAGCCCTCCCCAGCAGCCCACCCCAGCCCCCCTCCCCAGCCCTCCCCATCCTTCCCCAGCCGTCCCCAGCCCTCCCCATCCTTCCCCAGCCCTCCCCAGCCCCCCTCCCCATCCTTCCCCCTCCTCCCCAGCCGTCCCCAGCCCCCCTCCCCAGCCCTCCTCCCCCCAGCCCCCTCCCCACCAGCCCTCCCCAGCCCCCCCTCCCCAGCCCTCCTCCCCATCCTTCCCCAGCCCCAAGGCCGCCCAGGTCCACCACCATCTCTTCAAAACTCTCTAACAGAACGGCCCGGGTTCGGATTCCGCGGTGCCACCGTTGGGGAACGGTAGGGAGCCGCTCTGGGGCTGCGGGCCTTTCCAGGCCGGCCCGGACAGGCCGGAGAAGCTCCGGGAACCGAAGCCGGGCCGGGGTCCCCTGGCCGCAGCGCCCCCCGGCCCCGGCGGGCTGCAGTAGCCCGCGCCGTCCTCTAGAGCCCGCTGCGCCCGCCCCAGCCCGGGCACCAGCCTCGCCAGCCCGGCGCGCCCTGACAGTTGGCAAGGACACCCCGAAGGAGGCGCGGCGGCTCGCGGACTTCCTCCGGGCGCCGCCGCTGATTGGCTCCCGGAGGGTTTAAGAAACCCGGGGAAGAACGCCGTCACCTTGCAGAAACTTGCCGCGGTCCGGCTGGAGCCCCCTCCGTGCCCTCCGGCCCGGGCCGCCCCCTCCACATCGCGGTGACCCCGCGCCGGGCCGCCCCCCCACATCGCGGTGCCCCCCGCGCCGAGCCGCCCCCTCCACGCCGCGGTGCCCCCCGCGCCGGGCTTGTCCTGTCCCCGCGGCCACCACCATGGGCCAACCGAGCTCGTCGAGGCTGTGGTGCCTCTACGGGGTGTCCGCCGCCCTGCTCGCCCTGCTCGCCTACTACGTGTACATCCCGCTGCCCGCCAACATCTCCGACCCCTGGAAGCTGATGCTGCTGGATGCCACCTTCAGGAGCGCGCAGCAGCTGGTGAGCCCCCCCCGCCGAGCCGGGGGCGCCCCGCACCGGCAGCTTTGGGGAGCCAGGGTGGGGGCCCCGGCCACATCTGCTCCCGCCGAGCCGGGGGCGCCCCGCACCGGCAGCTGGGGGGGGCGCCAGGGTGGGGGGTCCCGGCCACATCTGCTCCCGCCGAGCCGGGGGCGCCCCGCACCGGCAGCTCTGGGGAGCCAGGGTGGGGGGCCCCGGCCACATCTGCTCCCGCCGAGCCGGGGGCGCCCCGCACCGGCAGCTGGGGGGAGCCAGGGTGGGGGTCCCGGCCACATCTGCCCCCGCCGAGCCGGGGGCGCCCCGCACCGGCAGCTCGGGGGAGCCAGGGTTGGGACTCCCCCCACCCCCACCAGCACCGCAACCCAATGCGCCGCCTCCTTCGCCCTTTTCAAGTTTGCCTTGTCCTGATCACTTTCCCTTGCCAGATGCGAAATTCCCCAAATGGAGGTTCATCAGCGGCTTGGGGGGGAGGTTAGTCCCGGGGTGTCGCAGCCCCAGCAGCCTGAAACCCCAATTCCTTCCCCTTTCCTGAGCCCCCGGCCGCGGCTAGGGAGGAGGGCGCACGGAATCGCTTGTCACCCTCTGCTGGGGCTGCGGGGCCTTGTGGCCACCTTAAAACGGAACTGAAGCTTCAATGCAACTTCCTACCAGTCCCAGGGCTTTGGGGGTGGGGGGGTGACTTGGGGTGGCCAAGGTCACCCGGGCCGGCGCCGTCAGGGATGGGAGGGAAGGCCTCCCGGGGCGGAATCTGCGCATCTCCGGCTTTCTGGACTGGGCCCCTGCCTGGCCTGAGCGAGCTGGGGAGGGCAGGTAGCCCCTGTCCACCCACATCCTCGGTATGGTTTGTCCAGCCGCTTGTTGGAGCGGGAGGTAAAAGCTGCCTCCCTTGCTACACAGCGTGGATTAGCCTGGAAGGGCTTATCTCGCTACTGCATTCTGGGCGTGTTTCCTGTACCCACGGGCAGGAGATTGGAGCCTTCCGCGGTTTACCCTGAGATAAGAGAAGGTATTGGAGAAGAAATGGCGGGGAGATGAGGAGCTCGTCGACCCCTCTCCCTGCCTTCTCCTTCCCCCAATACAGGGGGGGAGAGACCCCTTTTTTCCATAGGAACCACCATCCCCCACTCCTTTTGCTTCTACCTCTCTAGACTTGCCTGTCCTCGGGTTTTGCAGGCATTAAAATAGAAGGGAAGGGGAAAAAACCACATCCCTCTTCCTTCCTTAAAATCCCAGCTTCCAAAGTCTGATTAAGAGCCCTTCTCACTCAGACTCAGATGAACCAAAGATCTGCTGAAGTACCTCCTTCTCACTTTGCCTGCATGCACCTAATTGGCCTGGATTCATCTTTGCTTCATCTCAAACTCTTGCAGTCCTTTCCATCCATGCTGATCTCTCTGGCATTAGCTTGGTAGCAAATTGCCCCATTCTAAAAGTGAGTCCTTCCTATGTCAGTAGATACAGAAGAAATTGGCAACGTTTAGCCTGGAGAAGAAAAGAGGGGAAGCAGATCATTTTCAATTTATCTGAAGGGCTGACATATTAAGGAAAAACAAATCAGATTCTTCCTGTTTTACCTCTTAGAGCACAACCAGTAACAATGGGTAGATATCACCAAAAGACAAACCTAATCTTGATAGAAGAAACTTTCCAACATGGAGACATACCCCAAAAAGAAATCAGGAGGTGGAGGGGGTGGGGTGACCCTCACTAGAAGTCTTTAAGCACAGGTCAGATGACCACTTGTCAGCTGTCTTTCGGTGGAGAACTCTCTGGATTAGGGATATGGAATGAGATAAACAGAGGCTTACATCTCCCTCTGGAAATCTTGAGAAAGCCGAGTGATTTTCAGGCTGAAAGTTTCAATTTAGGCAAAAGGATTTGAAGATGTTTCTTGTTCCCATCCTGAAGTCGAGTAAGCCTGGAATAATGAGTTCGAATCCTTCAGTAAAAAGTATTCAGTGAATGCTCAGGTCCATGTTCAATTCAGCAAATCTTAAAGTTCCTCCCTGGGGACTGCAGATGAAAATAAAAATATCTGTCCTCAAGGAGTTACAATCTATTGGGAGGTATGACTTGTGTCAACAGATAAATAAATGCAAAGTGATTTAAGGAGGGAAGACCTTCCATAGTGTCTCATTTAATGGTTAAGGAAACCGAGACCCAGAGACTCAAGTAAGTGTCAGTCTTGTGAGAAAGGTCAGAGGCAGGATTTCCTAATGTCTGGGCTTTAGGATTTCAGTAGCATTGAATATTGAATCCCCAACTCCACAAAAAAAAAAAAAAGACAATGCAGGGGTGAGGGGTGAAAGGGGAATGCAATTCAGGAAATATTATCAATAATGTTTGTTGGCAACTTCTAACTTCCTCAAAGAAACATTTTCCAATAGGAGAGTGCAAGTATTGAGAGAAGCCAAACTCTGTTCAAGTAATCCCTTATTTCCCATTTAGATTATAAACCCTCATCTTTTTATCCCATGATGAAGCCTGGTGACCTACAAGAAAACATTTGTTGATGTTGAGTGGTGAACCGATGGGTAGAACCCCAGACCTGGAGTCAGAAAAACTTATCTATCTGAATTCTAATTTGGTCTCAGTTAACTAGCTGTGTGACCCTGGGCAAGTCACTTAAACCCTATTTGCCTCAGTTTTCTCATCTGTAAAATAAGTTAGAGAAGGAAATTATCAACCACTCCAGTAGCTTGGCCAAGAAAATTCCAAATGGAGTTTTGAAGAGTCAAAACATGCCTAGAAAATGACTGAACAACAAAAGCCTAAGATCTACAAAATCTAAAGTAACTCAGGGTCATTTCCTCATCCCATGACTCAGGAAGGATTGGGGGTTCCTTCCCCCCCCCCTCCCCGCTTAAACCCCCAAGGAGAATATGTTTCTTCCACTTGTGATCAGCTGGCAGGAAGCAGAATTCTACTCTGACTAGTAATTTTCAAGAGAGGATACAAACTGAATCAGAAAGGATCTGACAGCTATTCCTCGAGGTGCACACCAATGTCAGGTAAATGACATCTGGTGAAGTTAGGAAACAGAAAAATGCAATAAGTTTGCAAGGTTTTATGTAGCAAGGCCTATGGGGCTGCTAATGGAGTGTGGGATGGAAGGTTTGTGACTCATGGAAGGTTGGCAGAAAGACGGTAATTATTATTTTTTAAATAGAGGGCAGATGGAACAACTTCAGGCAACTGCTTGGCCTACATCTTGGGAAGATGGTCAGCCTCTCATTAAATCTGCATGGATTTGCTTCCCTTCTTTTCTCTCTCCTTTTCCTCCTTTATACTTTCTCCTTCTGAGAGGGCTGTTCAAATAGATGAAAGAGGTTTCTTTTGTTCTATTTTAAATTTTGTTTTTTCTAATTTCATGCAAATATAGTTCTCAACATTCATGTTTTTGCAAGTTTTTGAGTTACATATTTTTCTATCGCCCTCTCTTCCCTTCCCCCTCCCCATGGCAGTGAAGAATGTGATATAGATTGTACATTACAATTGTGTTTAAAATTTCCATATTGCTCATGTTGTGAAAGAAGAATTAGAACTAAGGGAAGGGGGCAGCTAGGTGGCACAGTGGATAGATCCCTGGCCCTAGGGTCAGGAGGACCGAGTTCAAATGTGACCCCAGACATTTAATAATTGCTTAGCTGTATGACACTTAATCCCTTTACCTTAAATAAACTTTAAAAAAAAAGAACTAAGGGGGAGAAACCACAAGAAAAAAAGAGAAATATAAAACAAGTTTTTTAAAAAGGAACATGCTATGCTTTACTCTGCATTCAGACTTCATAGTTTTTTCCTCTTAATGTAGATGGCATTTTCCATAACAGGTCTCTCAGGATTGTCCTTGATCACTGACCTGGTGAGAGGAGCTGCATCTATCACAGTTGCTCATCTCACAATGTTGCTATTAATGTATACAATGTACTCTTGGTTTGTGCTCACTTCACTCATCATCAGTCCATGCGAGTCTTTCCAGGCTTTTCTAAAGTTTCTTTCAGAACAATAGGATTCCATCATATTTTGTTGAGTCATTTCCCAAGTGATGGGAAATTTCCCCTCAATTTCCAATTCTTTGTCACTACAAAAAAGATGCTACGAATATTTTTGTATCTCTTTGGGATAAAAAGTTAGTAATAGTATTCTGGGATCGAGGGGTACGCTCAGCTTTGTGTCCTTTTGGGTTTAATTCCAAACTGCTCTCCAGAATGTTCACAACTCCATCAACAATACATTGGTGTCAAGGGGCAGCTAGGTGTCGTAGTGGATAGAGCCCCTGCCCTGGAGTCAGCAGTACCTGGGTTCAAAAACGGGCTCAGACACTTAATAATGACCTAGCTGTGTGGCCTTGGGCAAGCCACTTAACCCCGTTTGCCTTGCAAAAACCTAAACAAAAAAAACCCCAACAATACATTGGTGTCCCAGTTTGTTCACATCTTCAACATTAATCATTTTCCCTTTTAGTCAGTCTGATAGGTTCCTCAGAGATTTTAGTTTACATTCTCTAATTACTGATTTGGAACATTTTTTTTCATAGGACTATAGAAAGTATTAATTTCTTCATCTGCAAATGGTTTCTATCCTTTGCCAATTTATCAGTTGGAAAATAACTTGTATTCTTATAAATTTGATTCTATTCTCTACGCATTTTAGAAATTTTAGTCCTTTATAAGAAATTCTGGCTGTGAAAATTGTCAGTTGTTTGCATTCCTTCTAATCTTGGTGGCATTGGTTTTATTTGTGCAATACCTTTTAAATTTAATGTAATCAAAATTATGCATTTTGCAATTTATAATGTTCTCTATCTCTTGTTTGGTCATAAACTCCTCCAGTCTCCATAGAGCTGACAGATGTCTATTCCTTATTCTCCTAATTGGCTTATGATATCACCCTTTATGTTTAAATCCTATATCCATTTTGACCTTATCTTGAAATAGAACATGAGATGTTGATCTAAGCCTAGTTTTTGCCATACTATTTTCCTGCTTTCCCACAAATTATGAGTTTTTATCCCAGAAGAGTTTGGGGCTTTGTCAAACAGTGGATTACTATAGCCATTTACTGATGTTTCCTTTGTGTCTATTCTGATCCATTGGTTCATTATTCTTTTTTTTTAATCAGTAACAGGCAGTTTTGATGACTGCTGCATTACAGTTTAGTTTTAGATCTGGTACAGCTTGGGCCACCTTCCTTTGCAGTTTTTTTCCCATTAATTCCCTTATATTCTTGACTTTTGTTGATGAATTTTGTTGCTATTTTTTCTTAGCTCTGTAAAATAATAATTTTTGATAGTTTTAGTACTTTGATACTGAATGAGTATTTAACTTGGGTAGAATTTTTATTCTGTTCATTTTTATGATATTGGCTCATTTTGCACATGAACAATTGACATTTTTTCCAATTAAAATCTAACTTAATTTGTGACAGTGATTTTCTTGAGAAGAATCTGAGATATCTCACAAATTGGGGAATAAGCTACTCCACCCTTTCACAGAGGACCTGCAGAACTGCCAGCTACTGAAATGTCTCTAAAGTTACTCAGGTTTTAATGTTGCTCCTTTGTGATTCTAGGGCTACTGATGGAAAAATTTCCTCAATCAAAATGTCAACTTGATAAATTTGATAAATTAATACATACTGATCTGGGACCAATGTTAAACTTTGGGAGTAAGGCCTCTAAATCTTTACTCCAACTCCCATTGGTAGGAGAGATGCCACAACCAATGCAAGTTGGTACTTCCCCAACTTTTAGAGATATCTAGAGCAGAGGTTATCAGACAAGATACCCACAGACCACTTGGGGGAACCACAACAATGGGCCCCAAGGGGAGTTTATCAGATTACATAGTATTTCCAAGAGGTTAGGCTAAACAAATAGCCCCTATCCAAACTGACATCTTTGAATGGCAGAAGGGAAAGATGAGACAAAGGGAGGTTCTGGGAGTAGTGGGGTGGAATTGTCCTTTGGGATGGGCAGCAGGATAATCTAGTCTCCAAAGAGAGGCAGCCCAAGACTTCAAAGGGTTGCCCCAAGGCTGAGAGACCTGCCCCAGTTCCACTTCCTTTGGGATAGCTCCTTTGGAATTGTAATTAGGTGGTTAAACAATGAAGGTGAAGAAAAATCAGATTACTTTAAAAGAACCTCATGTCACAGCTAGGAGCTGTCATGATTTATGCCTCTGTTGTGAGATGATCACGTGACTCAAAGCAAAGAACATAGGAGTCAGGAAGACCTGAATTCAAATCCTGTCTGAGACACTAATGAGCTGTGTGACCTTGGGCAAGTTACTTAACCATTGTCTGCCTCAGTTTCCTCATCTATAAAATGCAATTAATAATAATACCTACCTGTCAAGATTGTTGTGAAGATAAAATGAGGTCATATAGACACATTTACACACAGGTTTAATTCCTTGCAATGTGAGTTTAAGAGACATCAGCAATATATAATGAGCAATTTTATGAACATGTCTCCCTTTTCCAAATAGAAATTGTATGGTAGCTAGGTGACTGTTCTCTCTCATCCTATAAAAGATAAATGAGAGAATTCCAATACCTAACACATTTTTGTTGGTACTGTTCAGTCATTTTTCAGTCAGATGTGACTCTTTGTGACTTCCACCATTAGAGGTTTTCTAGGCAGAGATGCTGGAGTGGTTTACCATTTCTGTCTCCAGCTCATTTTACAGATGAGATAACTGAGGCAAACAGGGTGAAATGACTTTCCCAGAGGTCACACAGCTAGTAAGTGTCTGAGGTTGGATTTGAACTCAGATCTTCCAGATTTCAGGTCTAGGAAGGTCTATATCACCTAACTACCAAATACATATTTAATAAATGTATTTTTCATTCATTCATTTGAATTTTCAAGAAACAAAGTGTCTTGGTTCTTGTCTAAGGAAGGTTCTGCTAAACTGAACAATCATCAGTATAATAAGAGGTTCCATAGTTCTTATTTATTTTATTATGCCTTAACCTCAGAGAATCACCAATTTAGAACTGGAAAGGACCTTAGAGGTCACTCCCTCTACCAGCTGCCCTTTATATATTTTCTTTCTCTTTTTTTAAATTGAATAATTTAAGAACAATAAAAGAAAAATTTCTCTTACAAAAAACAGGAAAAGGGGATTTTATAAGACAATGCTAATTTCTATTATGAGTTTGGGGTTTTTTTTTTAAGTTAAGGTGGAAGGGTGAGTAGATATGTCTTGTGATACTATTGGTAGGAGAGATGCCACAACCAATGCAAGTTGGTAGAGAGGTATTTAAAGCAGAGGTTATCAAAAAGGATGCTCATAGACCACATGGGGGAACCACAACAATGGCCCCAAGGGGAGGCCCAACCAGATTAAAACAGAATTGAGAAATATTTAACAAAATAAAAATGACATAAAAGAATTATAAATGTGTGATTTTTTTCCAATTATGTGATATGAGAGTTTTTCAATTCATCCATTTGCATATTTATCAGTTGCACACTTTTCTTCCAACCTCCCTTCCTTCCTCTCCCCTCAGAAGTGAACATGTTTACATATTAGTCATTTTGTGTATGAGGAATTAGGATTAAAGGATAAGAAACAAAAACATGGGATATGAAGGAAAAATATAAGAGAATTTTTTAAAGAAATGAATATAGTGTTCATTCAGATTCTATGGTTTTTTTGGTCCCCACGTGCCCTTGCTTGGTAGTTCATGTTCCTTTAGACCTTCCTGCGGATCTCTTCTGAGTGTTTTATAAAGCTTTCATTAATGCTCTTCTATTTATAAAAAATTCACTTTATTAGTTGAACAACTTGTTGTTCAGGCATGTCTAACTCTATGTGGTCCTATGAATGCTGTCCATGAGGTTTTTTTGGCAAAGGTATTGGAGGGACTTCCCACTTCCTTTTTGAATGTGTTCCCATTTTACAGATGAAAAATTGAAGTAAATAGGAATTAAATGTCTTGCCCACGACCACAAGTCAGTAATCTGAGCCCGAATTTGAACTCAGATCTTCTTGATTCTAGCCTGGTGCTTTATCCACTACATCAATCCCCTCCTTATAATAAAAACTCCCCATCTGTAATAAATATATTTGGGCAAAAAATATGTACGTCTCCTTCTGAACCTATAAGATCTCTAGACTCTGCTATAAGAGGTGCCCCCCTCTTTATTTTAGTTTTTTCAGCTTTTATTTGTCCTTCATTTTTGAAAAAGATGGCAACATCAGGGAGGTGATGTCATGACAAGTGCATGATTTGAATTTGGGGGGGCGCTGAGTCAGCAGCTTCACTTTCTCCTCCACAGCCATCTGGGTCCAATGGCCAGCTATGAATCAGGATGACTGGAGATGACCCTGGATGTGAGGCAATCAGGGTGAAGTGACTTGCCCAAGATCACACCATGGCAAATGTCTGAGGCTGGATTTGAACTCCATCCTCCTGACTCCAAGGCCAGTGCCCTGTGCACATCTAGCTGCTCAGCTTAGATGACTTTCCCAAAGTTACACATTAAGTATGGGAGGCAACATTAAAAATCTGATTCAGGGGCGGCTAGGTGGTGTAGTGGATAAAGCACTGGTCTTGAGTCAGGAGTACCTGGGTTCAAATCTGGTCTCAGATACTTAATGATCACCTAGCTGTGTGGCCTTGGGCAAGCCACTTAACCCCATTTGCCTTGCAAAACAAAAAAAAAAGTAAAAAAAAATCTGATTCAGCCTTTTCTATACTTGTCCAGCTCCCTTTCATGTGTATCTCCCTCAGTTAGAAAATAAGCCCTTTGAGGGAAGACATTGTCTTTTTTTCTGTTTGCATTGGCAAATACCAAGACTTATTAAATTCTACTTGCCCTGACTTGGCCAAGAATATGCTGCTTCTGTTCTCTCTCTCTCTCTCTCTCTCTCTCAAACTATCTTGTTTACTTATCTTTGAAATATTTTTATCCTCTGATGGAATATAAGTTCCTTAAAGTCCAGAACTGTTTTTCCTTTGTCTTTTTCCTCATTAGTGTGTAGCAAATAGACAGGCTTAAGCAATTTTTACAATAGATTTGCATAAACTTTGATCAAAATTCAAAGGCCTGAAAGATATTAGGTTGGGAAAATAAAGTACATATTTTAATAACTAGGCTTTATCCCTCCCCTTCCTTGCGCTGGTCATTTCATCGGTTAGCTTGTAAGCTTTTTGAGGGTGCTTCATTTTTTGTCTTTGTATCTTTTTAACATCTATCACAGTACCTGACCCATAGTAGGCATTTTAAAAATGCATACCCTAAAAGGAAATTGTGGCATTATTAATTTTATTTTATTGTTTTTGTTGTTGTTTTGCTATTTTCAGAGCTTGGCTCTGGGAAGTCTGTAAACTTCTGGTGCTTCCAAAGTGAGGGTGATGTGGAGAAGAGGTGTAGTTGTTTGGAAGGGCATATTGGGAGAGTTTGGCTGAGTTTCTGCTTCTACCAGCATCTTCTGTCTTTCATATCATGAAATATGATAGCCAGATCTGGAGATTGTGTTCTAGCTCATTTAGGGAGTGGTACATTTATCATCTGTCTTTGTTTGGAAATTATGTATAGGTATAATGGAAAGACTATTGGACTGAGAACCAGAAGACTTGGCTTTCAGTCCTCTGTTTACCACTTAACTGATACCCTGAAAATCTTGGGTGATTCATCTAACTTTTTCTAGCCTTGGCTGGTTCATCTAAAAAAATAGAAAGAAAGACAAAAGATAATGAAACTTGTGATGTGAAAAACATGTGGTTCAGTGGATGGCATTGGAATCCTAAAGGCTGAGGTTCAAATACCTCCTGGCTATATCATCCTGGGTAAGGCAGGGTTCCTAGACAACTGTCTAAATTAGGTGCCAAAATGGTGCATTGGTAAATTTTCTAACTGGAATTCTCCATGTCATTGAAATCACAGTTCTAGTCCCAAACCCCAAAATGACAATGACAAAATCCAACACAAACATTCTAGTATTATATTGTACTTCAGAGGGATTATTAGGAGATTTAAATGAGATTATGAATTCAAGAGTATTTAAATGCTTAATAGTTGCAAAGCACTAGGTAAATGCTGAGGATTACAAACAGAAAAGATAGCTTCTACTTTCTAGAATGTCTCTCAAAGAAACTACTTGGAAGTTTTCATCTGGAAGTCAGATGGAAAGAACCCTAGTCCTTAGGATGCAGGAGGAAAGTACTAATGCCTCCTTATTATTCTGATTTTCACTGACAAGATTATAGCAGTTTCTAATGTTGAACCATCTTGACTTTGGTGGCAAGGACTTTGGTTTTTTTTTGGGGGGGGGGAGACTTGATTAGCTGTGGCTCTATCCCCTGCAAGAGTGATTGCCAGGTGGTGACTTTATGAAAAGTTTGCTTCCCAGCATGACTGGCTCCAGATACTGATCTGAGAGCACTGCTATTTCCAAGGATCTTGGGTTTGAAGGGAGATTGTGCTACAAGTGGTTGGGATGGGTTGACCTGCTCAGCACATACTGCTCTCCCTTCCCCCCCACCCTCCCTCCTCCCCTCCTTCTACTATTCTCTCTCCATCTCTCTTAGTATGTGTCTCTCAGTCTTAATGTTTCAGCTAGGTTGGCTTACTAGGGTAATTGAGGTCAAACCTTTTTAACCCTAAAATGCTATTCCATATAAACATTAGATATCGGTATTACCAGGGTGCATTCATCTTTGATGACCACATTTGCTCTTGTTCAATTATGCTAATCCATTTGTCAAGAAAAATCCCCAAAGTCCTTTTCGGCCAAAACAAGTCTTCCTGCATCTCAGGAACCTATATCCATGGGAACCTTTCTTTATTAATGCATTGAAACCTCCGTCTAAGTCAATTGGGTTTCATTTTATTTGTGTAGTATATTGAGAGCTGGAATCCAACTTCCTCTTCTGGTACTTTTTGGACGAGCAAATTGATAATTTATGAAATGAAATGGGGACAGGCACACCCTAGCCTTGGAGTATTCAATGGGTGGGGTAGCAATCACACTTTAAAAAATCACAGAGGATGTGGAGACAAGTGGTGAAAAGTGAGGAGGGATACTGGAGCAGACGTCACAGTTCAGGGACAGAGGAGTAGAATGATGAAGGGAGGCAGCAAGAGGAAGAGTTGGATTAAGGTCAGAGGCAGAGAATATTACTCAAGTAACCATGGATTAGAATTGGGAGTACTGGACAACATAGACTCAATGGAGATGAAAGAATGTTGAGGAGCTGGAGCTTGAAGCCTCATTTTTATAGTTTTTGGGGAGCGATAGACCAGTTCCTGTCTTGGACAGGATGATCTTGGACAAACCACTTCACTTCTCTAAGCCTCAGTTTCCTCATTTATAAAATAGGGAGAAATGGATATATTGGCTTTTCAAGTCCATTATAGCTGTAGATCTATGATTATATGGTTCATTTCTTAGGGTTAATTCATTAACATATTCAAAGAGATAACATATTCAAACCATCTCATAATGAACAGTAAAAAAAGTCATCATTTCAAAGATATCAGCACATTTTTGATGTTCTTCTGGTCTGGAATTGTGGGGGGCTAAATCCTGTCTGTAAATTATATACCAGGAAACTTGGCAAACTGTTCCTAGGTGGTTTTTCCTGATTTGGCATATATTTCCTGGATATGAATTTTACTTAATATATGATACAACTTGTAAATTATGTTCTTTTGGCCTTTGGGATAATTGAACATGACTTTTAGGTTCCCCTTTGCCATCTTATTTCCTGCTATTTTTCCTTGAGCAGAATGAAATACAGTTTTAGCACAATAAACATACTCATGTCATCTTCTGAGTGGTTGATCCTAAATTAAGGAACTCTTTTCCAAGAAACTTTCCTTGGTGATAGTTGTAGTCATAATGATGTTAACTGACATTTATATAGACTTACATTAATTGAGATGCTCAAAGCAAACACTGGGTTGGTAGATAATATGGAATGGAAGTATGATCTCCTTGCAAATTAGGAAACTGAGATTTGGAGAAGTTAAATGACTTATAGGATCAGAGCTGTAAATCTTGATCTTGGAGATCACTGAATCCCAACATCTTCATTTTATAGATGAGGAACATGAAGCCACGGAGTTGAAGTCATTCAATCAGGGTTAATAACTTGTTCATACATTTGGGGGGGTATTTGAACCCAGATATGCCAGGGTTGCTAGGTGGAGCCATAATGTCCAGAGTCCTGGATATAAAGTCAGGCAGACTCATCTTTCTGAGTAAAAATCTGGCCTTAGACACTTACTAGTTGTGTGATCCTGGGCAAGTCAACTTCATCTTGTTTGCCTCAGTTTCCTCATCTCTAAAATGAACTGGAGAAGGAAATGGCAAGCCTCAACTGTCTTTGCCAAGAGAAGCCCCCAATGGCCACCAAAAAAGTCTGAAGACTGAAATGATTGAACAAAAACATGCTAGTGTGCAAAGGTAGCACTTTCTCCTCTCCACCAGACCACCTTTAGCTGTTATAATTGTGGCTTCTCATAACTAAAAGCTGTGGAGCTTGGACTCTGAGCCCATTTTGTCTGAATTTTAGGTGCTTCTGTATCAATTCTGATTAATGAAGACTCTTTGGACATGCTTATCTCTGGCCTATCCTCAAACTCTCATTTCTCTACCTTATCTCCAAGGAAGTCTTGAAGACACTTTGTCCATTCCTTTGGTGAGATCAGGTTACACTTACCATGTCTGCAGCATTCTCCTAAATGGGTAACCCAGTACAAAATTTACATTCCATTTAGTAAGCATTTTAGATGCCTATTTTTATTATCCTTAAGTCACATAGGAATGTCAGGGAGGAGTGCTGAATACAGTAGAGCAGAGTGTTTGATTTGGATTCAGAAGACATAGATTTCAATCCCAATTTTATATACTGTATAATTTTGAGTGAGAAAAGCATGTCTCTGGAAGCTTCCATTCCCCCTTCCGAACAAAGAAATGAACCATATAATCATAGATCTACAAGCTATAATGGACTTGATAGGTCAATATATCCATCTCTCCCCATTTTATAAATGAGGGAACTGAGGCTTAGAGAAGTGAAGTGGTTTGTCCAAGATCACACAAGCTGTAAGCATCAGAGATGAACCTTAGTCTTCTGCTTCTGAAGTCAGCGTTTTAGATGTTGGACTAGATAATGGGTGAGATTTTTTCCACGTCCCAAATTCTACTACTTAAGAACAAACTCTTGCAACACACAGCTCCTTTGTATGGGGATTGCCTGTGGGCTTGAACACAGCAAGACCAGACCAACCCCAAGCTGTGACCGATATTATCAGAGGATGGGTACCAAGACAAGTTGTGAAATGTGAGCTCTACACTTGAGTGTAGAACAATCATGGAAGAGCAGAACATAATTTAAAAAAGATATGTGATGAAATCTGCTTTTAGCAATTGCTACTACTTGTATACGTGGTCCATTTTTGATGTATTATTCCAGTTATTCTTGTGTGAGATGTCGCATGAAAGAGAATCTGGGTTCCAATTCTGTCTCTGCTACTCTCTGCACTTGGACAAAGTGATTTAAACTAAGCCAGTGCCTGGTCCTTAGAATCTTGTGAATTGCTTGCTTTTTTTAAAATTAGTATTTCACTTTTTCCAATTGAATAGATTTCAACATTCATTTTTTAAATAAGATTTTTTAGTTCCATATTTTTCTCCCTCCTTTCCCTCTCCCCTCCCCCAAATGGTAAGCAGTTTGCTATAGGTTATTCATGTCACTACATGATTTTTGATTGAAGAAAGGAATCTGGAATCCAGCCTCAGACTCTTTCTAGCAGGATGACTGGGCAATTTACTTAACTTCCTTGGGACTCTGTCACCTCAGATGTAAAAAAAAAAAAAGAGGAGGTTGGATTTGACAGTTGAGCCTCTTCTGGTTTGAACTCTATTATTCTGTTATTTAAACATCACAGGGCCAATTTGTATAATTAAGTGGTTAGCCTCCTTGATCTCTGGAGTCTCCTCCCTACCCTAAAATTAGGATTCTACAGTTCTTATAGATTCCTCTGGGCTTCAGCTTACTCATCTTAACAAAAAAACAAAAAACAAGATGGTTCTATTTTATGACTTCTGAAGTCTCTTCCAGCTCAAAATCTATGTTAGACCCTGGGAACTTGTCTGGACCTCAGCTGACTCATTTAATGGAGTGTTACTTTGAGAGGGTGGGACTTGATCTCCAAGGTCCTTTCCAGTTCCAAATCTACAAGTCTGCAATCCTTCCACAATGCTGTGAGGCCAGTGCAATAGGCTTTATTATTCCCATTATGTAGATAAGGAACTTCCCAGGGTCACACAGCCATATTCAGGGTGACTCGTGATTTCATTGTCTCGCCCAAATGTCAAATTGCACCTTGGTAAAATAGCAAGTGAAGAGTTCCTGAATCATAGGGTCTAAAACCAGAGGATGTATTTCACAGTTTATATGAGTAGACTGGGTAGAGCCTCCATCTCAAATTATTTGGCAGAATTTATCAAATTCTTGTGGGATTCATGTCAAGCTTTAGAAAAGTTATTATTGGGTCCATCCTTTAAAAATTCCTTTTTGTTAGGTCATCCCTGTGGATGGTCAGAAATTCCAAAATCCCAGATTAAAAGCTGCAGTTTTATTCCCTAATTCATTTTGTCTAGTGGAATTTTTATCTTTACCCTGTCAGTTTTCCTCGGCTGTAGAATGATATCCATGTGATTTCCTAGTGTAAATTCGCTGCTATACTTAGTAACTTGGCATAAAGGGGTGTGTGTGTGTGTGTGTGTGCATTTTTATTTTTTAGTTTTTTTGCAAGGCAATGGGGTTAAGTGGCTTGCCCAACGCCACACAGCTAGGTAATTATTAAGTGTCTGAGGCCAGTTTTCTGTGCATTCTTTGACAAGAACGTTCTGTTCCCCAGAGTTCACATGGGCCTATAAACTTAGTGTAGGAAGTCTGGATGGCCTCTCTAGGTTAAGGGAATAGGTGGCCTCATCTTTCCTTTAGTACCTGTTGTATGATTCTGGGTCTCTACCATTGTTTACTTTAAAGAAGGAGGAAAGGCTATTTCACTTTGACTTTTGCTATCCAGAGGCACCACCACAACTTGGAAAGTGATTCTCTGACATCATCTCCTTTCCAACAAGGTCTTTGAACTTTCACCCACTTCTGGCTGGGCACCGCCAAGGTCAAATAGTTCTGCTTTCATTTCTTCCCTGTCTATTCTCCACTCCCCTCCTCTCCAAGTGTACAAAGCAAATTTTAAAGGTAATGGAATGACTTTGAGGAAGTCCCTGAAATGAGAATTTAGTTAAATCTCACATCTGGAGTTTCCTAGACGAACCAAATCCTTTCAAGTAAAAAGGTTCTCAAAGTGCATTATGAATATCAGGTATAAGGGAGAAGTCTATTTACTGTTTGTAAGCAGGAACTTGTAAAGGTTGCAAAGGAACTCAAAGACATGCATCCAAAAAAAGCAAAAAACAATAACTTATCACTCTCATATTCCTAAGCACTGGTACTTAATAAATGTTGAATGATTGATAATTGTCCAGATAACCTTTTAATAGTAATTTTTGCAATTATATATAATAATAGTTTTGAATATTCATTTTTGTAAAATGTTGAGTTACAAATTTTTCTCCTTCTCCTTTCCCTGATCTCTCTCTCCACAGTAGGCAATCATGTGAAACATATTTCCACATTAGTCATGTCATAAAAGAATCAGAACAAAAGGGGAAAACCATGAGAAAGAAAAAAAATTTTTAAATGAAAATAATACTTTGATATGCATTCAATCTCCCTTGCTTTTTTTTTTCCTGGTTGTGGATAACATTTTCCATCACAAGTCTTTTGGAATTATCTTTGGTCACTGTTTTGCTGAGAAGAGCTAAATCTATCATAGTTAAACATTTCACAGGGTTGCTGTTATTATGTACAATGTTCTTTTGGTTCTGCTCACTTCACTTAACATCACTTCATGTAAGTCTCAGGTATTTCTGAAATCTCATCATTTCTTATAGCAAAGTAGTATTCCATGACTTTCATAGACCACAACTTGTTCAACCATTCCTCAACTGATGGATATCCCCTCAATTTCCAGTTATCAAGACAACTTTTAATAATGATTGAACAGAGGGGTGGCTAGGTGGCTAGGTGGTGCAGTGGATAAAGCACCGGCCCTGGAGTGAGGAGTACCTGGGTTCAAATCCGGTCTCAGACACTTAATAATTACCTAGCTGTTGTGGCCTTGGGCAAGCCACTTAACCCCATTGCCTTGCAAAAACCTAAAAAATAAAAAAAATAATGATTGAACAGATATTTAGGCTATTTTTGTATTGACCTAGGATCCCATGTATAGCTTGGGCTTTCTTTTTGGTTATTCAAGGCAAAATCCTTCTGTTGGTAAATCTCTTGTCTGAGAATTTAGCATTTTATGGAAATCACTTCCCACTGGGCAGCTAAAATCAGACCTCAGGAACTCTAGACCTGACAATTCAGTTACTTCCAGAACTAGAAAAACTGATTTCCTAGAATTAGGAAAATCACAAAGCTGAAGGTACCAGCCAATGACCCACACTCAGCTAGTCAAACCCTTCTTTTACAGCCATGTCTATGTGGCCAACATTGACACTTGGGGAACTGGGGAGAAATCTCCCCTTCTTTACTAGAAGCATAAGGAAGTACTGGGTGAGCCCCCCAAAATGGGACACTGAGAAGAGCCCTAACCCCAGTTTTCTTTTTGTAGGACACAAAGCAGGCAGCTCTTTTTGACAACTGGGAACTTTTCCAACACCCCCCCACCATGACTAGTAAGGAACTGAGTCATCTCAACAAAATGTATAAGCTTCACTTAAGGGACCAGGCCCCAGGTCCATGAGAGGTAGCCTAGTCTAGCTGATGCTATCTATAACATAAACAATTAAAGGATGCTTGTTATGCTCCTTGGCCTTATTTGCTAGGTCTGGCACTGTGAGTAGGTAGAAGAGGCAATCATTTGCTTCATTTCTTGCATTGCTTCAGACAAACTGAGACCTTGGAAAGAACCTTAGGTTAAAAAAGCAAAGGACTTTCACTGCACCTGGGTTCATCTCTAGGTCTCCTGATCTGTCTTGTCATTGGACTCTGGAGGATGGAACCTGGTGACTGCACAGTCCTGCCTCCTGGTGAAATCCAATTCACTTGCAAGTCAAGTTGTCATCTTCCTGATGTCTTCGGTCCTCTTCGAGAATGAAGGACAATGACTCTGGGCAAGTCATGTAATCCTGTTTATCTCAGTTCTTTTTCTGTAAAATGATCTGGAGAAAGAAATGGCAAACAATTTCTCTATTTCTGCTAAGAAAACCCCAAATGGGGTCAGAGAGTCAAATACAAATGAAAAATAACAGCAATCTAGATTTCATAGATGAAGAAACTGAGGTCCAGAGAGGTGAAGGGACTTGCTGTTTGGTGTATTTTGATCAGGTACTCATTTGGGTTAGGTGAGGTGAGATCTCTTCCAAGTCTAGGATTCTGGGATTCTCTTATGGGTGTTTGGAGGTAGGAGAGAGAGAGAAGGGGGGGCGGAGATTGATTATTATTCTTGTTGGATACCTGGTTTCACTTGAGTCCCTTTACTGAAATGATCAAACTAAAATGGATTCATTAGTAATTCCAATTCTCAGCCTACTTTGTCCAGTTTCCTCCAAAAGACATGGTATTCTTGTCAAAAAGAATAGATCTGTGAAGCAAATAGTTTTTGGTAAAATCGGGGTTTTTTACTGGTACCTTCTGAAATTTGGGAGACGGGGTCTGGTCAAACATCCATAATGGATAACTTTAATAGTGGTGATAGTGCTGGCATGAGCAACTTGGATGTGAGAGCACCCATGAGCAGGATGCCCATTCAAGCCTCTCCAAGAGGGAAGTATCAGAAGACTATCAAGTGACTGTCCATCTTGTACAGGGTTTCCAGATGATTGGTTTTCTGATTTGATTTTTCTGTTGCCCTCTCTGGACTTTAGAAAATGATGTGGATCATTTTTTTTTTCAAGAATTGATGATCTTCCGGGTGGCTAGGTCATCAGTCTGTTCAAAATAAATTGTGTCACATTGCTCCTCGTTATCAAAAAGAAATAATTTAGGGGTGGCTAGGTGTCATAGTGGATAAAGCACTGACCTTGGAGTCAGGAGTACCTGGGTTCAAATCCAGTCTCAGACACTTACTAATTACCTAGCTGTGTGGCCTTGGGCAAGCCACTTAACCCCGTTTGCCTTGCAAAAACCTAAAAAAAAAAAAGAATTGATGATCTTGAACCTTGAAATATTAGAAATAGGAAGAGTAACCAAATATTCTAGTGACCTAGAAACTGGGAAATGATTGGAAATAGGAAATAAATTTAAAGTTATTGTTTGCTTAAAAAAGGAGTGAATAAAAAGGGAAAAAAAGGACTAGGTTATGTTATTTGGTATCTGTGCCTTCCAGATTTATTTTGGAAATAAGTTTTAGCTCCTCCATAAGACTGAAAGAAGATACCGTCCTTGAAAGAACTAAAAGCTTTAAACTCTGACTTATTTCTGACATGTTTTACTGGGCACTGTCTGAATGAAAGATTTCTACCCTCAATTTCTGATCTTTAATCCCAACTTTTTGGCTTTTTAGAAGAGTTGCCAAAGGAAACAAACACAGTTTGGGAGAACACTTAATATTTGTAAACTCCTCACCTTTGAAGAAAAATCATTTACTAGAGCTAGGTAACCACTTTAGCATCATCTGAGTGCTTACCAAGACCAGTTCCACCATCAGGTTCTTTAGCCACTTGTTAAAACATTTGAATTTTACCTTGATTCAAATTTTTAGTTAAACTATTCCTTCTGGTAACCAAAAATGACTAAATTATTATTTTTTTTCATTCACATTCTCCTGACCTTGTAAAATCCAGAGGGTTGAATCATTGTTTATATAATTGAACTGTGAGAAAAGTGAATTTATTCAATCATTGTGAAAATATATTTCTTCATTTTAATTTTGATCATTTAAATTAATTTTTTTGCCTCAGTTTCCTCACTGAGTAAAATGAAAGGACTGTAATAGGTAATGTTTAAGGACTCTTCTACCACTAAATCTATGATATGTGAAGGGGAAATAAGTATATTCTATATGGGTTTTGGACATTTTATTCGGGGATCAAAACCTGGTTGTGAGTATATATATGTTACATTCTAGGAAGGAATGAATCCAGGAATGTTAATATGTGCCGGTTGTCTGTGTGTGTGTGTGTGTGTGTGTGTGTGTGTGCTCAGAAGGTGGGTGGAGAGTATGCTTCTTTAAGGTCAAATTCTTTATCTATGACTCACTACAGCTCTGCAACCCCTTTCAAAGCCCTTTTTCTATCCTTTGAATAAATCTGTTCCTTTGATTTAAATCTGAAGTTTTGTTTTAAGTTTTAAAGTTAAGTTTAAAGTTTTAAAAACATTAGTCAGGTTTCATGTATGTTGTCTAGTTTGGAAATTATTATTATTTTTTTAGGTTTTTCGCAAGGCAAACGGGGTTAAGTGGCTTGCCCAAGACCACACAGCTAGGTAATTATTAAGTGTCTGAAACTGGATTTGAACCCAGGTACTCCTGACTCCAGGGCCAGTGCTTTATCCACTATGACACCTAGCCACCCCTAAATTAGTTCTTTTTGATAAGGAGGAGCAATGTGACACAATTTATTTTGAACAGACTGATGACTTCACTGTTGTAGATTGTTTCTGGTGAAAAATTTCCAGAGTTGTTGTTCAGTCATATCTGACTCTTCATGCTCCATTTGGGGTTTTCCTGGCAAAGATGCTGGAGTGGTTTGCCATTTCTTTCTCCAGTTCATTTTAAAGATGAGGAAACTGAGGCAAATAGGGTTAAGTGACTTGCCTAGGGTCACATAGCTAATCTGAAGCCAGATTTGAACTCAGGAAGAAGAGTCTTCCCGACTCCAGGCTGGACACTTTTATCAGCTGCATTAATGCAGATAGACACCTACTCCAATTTCTAATCTTGGAGAGTTGCCTGAGGCCTCGAGGGGAAGTGACTTACTTAGCATCACACAGTCAGTAGATGTGAGAGGCAGAATTTAAACCCAGGACTGGTGACCCAATATCTAGAATTTTCCAAATGGTTCTATGTCTGCTTCCCACTTACTGTCAGTCTTTAACTTGTATAATTCTGCAAGCTAAACTATCAATTCTGGCTATTTTAAGATTACTGTCTTTTTCAACATGGAAAAAAATTATGAATTCAGTTTGTTCTGAAAGGTAGAACAAACTGCAGTGTAATAAGTGATATTATGGTCTGTATGTCCCTTGATTAGGGAACAACTGATTAGGAGCAAGAGGTAAAGACACTTGGTTCTTTTCCTTATCCAATAGGTCATTTACTTGTCTTTGCTGGGAGAGGTCCTGGTAGGACCTCTTTCCTTGAACCTTTGGGCTGCTTTATAGCTCTGCCACGGTTCCCAGTTTCTACTTCTACATAAAAGCTTCACTTCCTGATCCTAGAGTTTGACTATCATGAATCTTTTCCCATAATTGGCTCTGAGTCAAAACTCAGCCTACCTAACACTACCATGTTTATTTTGTTGTAGCGGTAGTTATTACTACCATCTGTGTATGCCTCTCAACTTAAGAATCAGAGTTAGAAATGTTTAAGTGGTTTTTAGCAATTAAAGGCAAAGTAAGTTTTAAAAAAATGTTTACTGATAGCTTTTGTTTTTATGTCATCTCTATTCCCTAGGGGAAGCTAGGTGTGTATTGGATAGAGATCCAGACCTGAAATCAGGAAGATTTCTCTTCCTGAGTTCAAATCTGACCTCTGGCACTCACTACTGTTTAAGTCACATTACTGGGCAAGTCACTTAATCCTGTCTACCTCAGTTTCCTCATTTTATTTTATTTTTGCAAGGTAAATAGGGTTAAGTGGCTTGCCCAAGGCCACACAGCTAGATAATTATTAAGTGTCTGAGACCGGATTTGAACCCAGGTACTCCTGACTCCAGGGCTGGTGCTTTATCTACTGCACCACCTAGCCGCCCCAATTTCCTCATTTTAAAAGATGAACTGGAGAAAGAAATGGTTAACTACTCCAGTATCTTTGTTAAGAAAATCCCAAATGAGGTCACAGAGAGTTGGACATGACTAAAAAACATCTGAACCACAGAATATTTATTATTGTAAATCAAGAGAACCATCTTTTACCACAATGAATGAAAAAGGGGGAAAGAAAAGGTTTAGCAAAAAGAAAAAAAAACATCTTGAGTGTTCCACCACCTTAGTTCCCACCTTTACATAAAGGGGAAGAAACAGATTGTCATTTTAGTGCATTTCCTTTTGAGATCTTCTAAGAAGATGAGCTAAGCCTTATTCTAAGGGGCAAAAGCTCTGAAATCTCTAGCATAGCAAACTGGACATGAAAATGACTTTGGCTCCTCTCTTGTTGGCTTCTTCCCAGTCTTTTTCCCTTCAGTGCACTGAGAGAGATGGTCATTGAAGACAGACTAGAAGAACCCAGAGACTGCTGAGTGCAGATTTTTCTATTTTCCTATTCCCAATAACTTTATCCATATAGGACATTTGTAACCACTAATAAAGAGAATCCCATAACAATGGACTTTAATTTAGGTTTATACTCTGTTTAATCACTGTTTCTCTAGCCCAGTAATATCTCTTTACATAGCTATGGTTATAGTTTGAAGCCATTCTCCAATCAATGGGCATCTATTTTGTTTCCACTTCTTTGCTACCACAGAAAGTGGGCAGAATGAATCTTGAAGCCTTTCAGGGACAGACAAGCTCCATCCTTTAACCCCCCCTCTTATTCTTATGCAAGGATAAAAAAAAATTCTAGTTAAAGTCTTTCATTTTCAGCAAAGAAGTGTTTGGGGAGTTGATATCCAATCTGCTTTCTTCACTTTGTCCAATATAGCATTTAAAAAAATGATTTCATTTCATTTATGTTTTGCATAATTACACATGTATAATCCATATCAAATTGTTCTCTTTCTCAGTGAGAAGGTGGGGAGGGAAGATGAGAATTTGCAACTCAGGATTTTAAAAACAAATGTAAAATGGTTTTAAAATGTAATTGGAAAAAAATAAAATACTAAATGAATAATTTTTAAAAATGATTTCATTGATGTTCTTTTCTTTGGACTACTATTGTTCCCAGTGAATTTCTACCTTTGCCCCCTATTCCTTAGAATCCTCTCTAACAATAAATAGAGTCAAGCAAAACAAAAGAGTACATTACTGGCTTATACACACACACACACACAAACACAAACACAGACATCCTCTAGGAGCTAAAAAAAGTTGAAAAAAAAATCCTTCAATCCAGTTTTCATTGAAAGCAATACATTAGGGTTGGGTGAAAGGATCAAATTGTTTTCTGTAATCTAATATGTGTTCTTTTTTAACCTACCATAGATATATTCTTTGCATTATTAATTCTTTATAAATCTTAGTAACACCAGTGAATCTATGATCCCTTTTTTGACCTTTTCAAATAAATAGGTTATAGTACATCCATATCTGTTCATTCTATACAGTTTTTCTTAAATATTCTCACTATGGAAGGCTTCCCAATATGCTGGGAGCCTTTCTTTAGGTCTCAACATTGAAGTTCAGTTGTGTCCAACCCTTTGTGACCCTATTTGAGGTTTTCTTGGCAAAGCTATTGGAGAGACTTATCATTTCCTTTTCTAGCTCATTTTACAGATGAGGCAAATCTGAGGCTGCATTTGAACTCACAAAGTTGGACCTTTCCAACTCCAGATCCTGGCACTTTATCTACCCCACTCCTCAACTACCTTTACAAAGATATTAAAGTTCTCTGGCCATAGGACTTGGCTATCTTTTTTTTTCTTTTCATATGATTTCCCTACTATGTAATACCTCATTGGGGTATCTCTTGACCAAAAATAGAAGTGTGCCCACAGTTACTATGGTAACCTTGCTATGAATATATCAAGAAGGCAAAAAAACTTAAGGTTGCAAATCATGAATTGCTGTAGAAATGCCAGTTTGTTATTTGTTATTAGTTGTGCCTTTATTCATTTTCACAAGTATTTGTTAAGAATCTAGATACCAGGGATGGCTAGGTGGTACAGTGGATAGAGCACCAGCCCTGGAGTCAGGAGTAACTGAGTTCAAATCTGGCCTCAGACACTTAATCACCTAGCTCTGTGGCCTTGGGCAAGCCACTTAACCTCATTGCCTTGCAAAAACCTAAAAAAAACAAAACTAGATACCAGGCTGTGTATACAAAGACAAAGGAAAAGCAAGGCCTTGATTTGTGGGTAATTTTTGTTGTCTTTTGTTTTTGTATATCACCAACACTTCCACATGTAGCTACTCCCAGCCCCTGGCCCCTAGAGAGCCACTTAATAGGAGAAAGAAGGGAAAAAAAAGAGGCAGGGAAAGCAGTTCAGCACATTGAAAAAGTGGTGGTTCCCATTTACACAAAAAGGAGGGGATGCTTTCTCATATCTATTAATGTATGTTTATAGAATGTTCAGTTTTGATTTTTCTTTTCGGGAGTTCACTTCATTTATATCCTCACAGTTATTCTATTTATTGTTTTCCTGATTCTGTTTAATTTGTATCAGTTCCTATATAAATTATTATTTATAAATTATACAAAGTTAAGGGATAACTAAGTGGTACAGTGGATAGTGCAATGGCCCTAGAGTCAGGAAGTCTAGTTAAAATCTGACCTCAGACACTAACTGTAATACAGTTAATCCTGATCATTTCCAAAAAACAAACACATATATACATACTATTTGTATAAATATATATTTATATATTTGTATAAATATATAAATGCCTTTATGAAATATATATATACATATATTTTTGTATATAACACAAACGTAAACCAGAGAATTTAAATTGGAATGAGAAGAAAAAGGATCAACAGAAAGGATAATCAGGAAACACATGTAAGAGGTATATGAAGTGTTAAGAGAAAGGTCTAGGCATGGGAGATGACCTGTGTGAAGGAATGGAGATGCAAGATGTGAGATAGAGTGTCTAAGGAGTTGGAAAAAAACAAATAAATAATCCTGGAAAGGAAAGCTAAAAAAAGATTATATGGGGCTTTAAATGTCAGATGTGGCATGGGTGTTCAATTTTATTATAGAGGGAATATGGAGCTATGGAGACTTGCTGAGCAAGGAAATGGCATTACCAGATACCCTTCTGGGAATATCCATTGGTTAACTATTTGGAGGATGGGTTGGGGAAAGAAGTGATTGTCCTATAAAAGACCTGAG
This sequence comes from Macrotis lagotis, assembly GCF_037893015.1. Taxonomy (NCBI): domain Eukaryota; kingdom Metazoa; phylum Chordata; class Mammalia; order Peramelemorphia; family Peramelidae; genus Macrotis; species Macrotis lagotis. The sequence continues at coordinate 33,092,678 of NC_133663.1, read as the reverse complement.
TGGGATTCAGGATGCTTTAACTCTCTGTAAATGATTCCCAGGTATTTCTATGCCCTAGTCTCTGGTCCTGACCCCAGTCCTATATCAACAATTGCCTTTGGGACATCTCAAATTGTATATCTCATAGGCATATCCAACTCAATATGTCCACGTCAGAAATGTCTGGGATCATTGTAGTGATCAGAATACTTAAGTCATTCCCATTTGATTGGAATACAGCATTTGGTGTTAATTGTGTACAGTGGCCTCCTAGTTCTGCTCACTTCACTTCTCAATTCACATAAATCTCCTCAGGTTCTTCTGAAATTCCTTTTTATGTCCCATAGCACAGTAGCATTCCATCACAATCACATACCACAACTTGTTCAGTCGTTCCCCAATTGACTGATGCCCTTGATTTCCAATTCTTTGGCAGCACAAAAAGAACTGCTAAAAATATTTTCCTTTGATCTCTTTATGTCAATGATGACATTGCTGAGCCAAAGGATATGTCCTCTTTTATAAGCCTACGGGCATTGGTCCAAATCGCTCTCCAGAATGGTTGTATCATTTTCCTACTCCACCATCAGTAGATTAGTGTTCCAGTTGTCCCACATCTCTCTTTGTCATTTTTCCTTTTCTGTCATATTAGCCAATCTGATAGGTCGGAAGTGGTGCCTCAGTGGTTTTAATTTGCAGTTCTTTCATTAATAGGGATTTAGAGCATTGTTTCACAACTCTTGATTACTTTGATTTCTTCTTCTGAGAATTGCATTTATAACCTTTGACCATTTATCAATTAGGGAAATGACTCACATTTTTATGAATTTGACCAAGTACCCTATATATTTGAAAAGCAAGCCCTTTATCAAAGAAACTTGCTTTAAAAAAATTCTCCCCAATTTTAACGCTTTCCTTCTAATCTTGACCACATTGGTTTTATTTGTGCAACCCTTTTTAATTTAATCTAATCAAAATTTTTCTCTTTTTCTTGTTTGGTCATAAATTCTTTCCTTGTCTATAGATCTGACATGCAAAATTTTCTATGTTTCCCTAAATTGTTTATGATAACACTTTTTATGTCTATCTCAGCTATTCATTTTGACTCTATCTTGATATACTATGTGATATGTTGATTTATTTTGTACTTACTTTCTGTCAAACTGCTCTTCAGTTTTTCCAACAATTTTCATCAAATAGTGAGTTCTTATTCCCAAAGTCTGGATCTTTAGGTTTATCAAGAATTAGGTTACTATGGTCATTTACTGTTGTGTCCTGTGTGTCTAATCTATTCTATTGATCCCCCACTCTGTTTCTTGTACAATACCAGATTGTTTTGATGATGACATTTGGGTTTTTTTGTTGTTGTTTTTGTGGGTGGTTTTTTTTTTTTTAGGTTTTTGCAAGGCAATGGGGTTAAGTGGCTCACCCAAGGTCACACAGCTAGGTAATCATTAAATGTCTGAGGCTAGATTTGAACTCAGGTTCTCCTGATTCCAGGGGCCCACTCTATCCAATGTCCCACCTAGCCACTCCAGATGATGATATTTGTAATGATATATGTAATACAGTTAGAAATCTGGTCAGGCTAATTAGAATCAGAATTAGAAAATGCAGATTTATTTTTCTTCTAAAAACAGAACAAAACAAATTCCCTTGCTATTTTTGACCTTTTGTTCTTACAGATGAATTTTGTTTTCTTTTTTCTTGCTCTAAAAAATAATTTTTGGTAGTTTGATTGATGTGGTACTGAAAAAGTAAATGAATTTAGGAAGAATCATCACTATTATTATATTGGTTCAGCCTGTTCATGAGCAGTAAATATTTCTCCAATTGTATAGAACCATCTGTAATGGTCTTCTAATTGCCCTGTTGATTTTTCTCTAAATTCAGGTCTGATCATACCATATTATCTCCCCTTCCTTGAATTCTAATAGCCTCCTGTTACCTCCAAGATCCAATATAAAAATCCCATTTGACTTTTAAAGTCCTTTATACTTTCCCCTCTTTCTGTCTTTCCAGGCTTTTTATATTTAATTCTTCTCCATGCACTTAATATTTCAACTACTTGGGCCTTCTACTGAAATGTCTGACCCCCACTCCCAACTGCTAATGCTCTCCCTTTCAGATTATTTTCTATCTCTACTCTGATAAAATCTGCAATTTTATCTTGGTCTTCAGTTTTAGAATACGCTCTCCTTGGGGAACAGGGTTATTTATTTATTTATTTATTTTGCCTTTCTTGATATCCTCCCTAGAGTCAAGAGGTACTGAGTTCAAATCTAGCCTCAGACATTTAATGATTACCTAGCTGTGTGACCTTGGGTGAGCCACTTAACCCCATTGCTTTGCAAAAAAAAAAAATGAGGGTGCCTTGTTACAAACTGGGAGCTAAAGAGGACACTAAGTGAGCAGCAATTAATGGATGAAGATTTTGCCTGCTTCCTTAAAATGTAGTTTAAACTTAACTCCAATGGTCCCTAGGCTCTTGAATTGACTTTGTTTTTTAAAAACTTCTTTAATTGGCTTTGTTTTTTAAAAGCTCCTTTGGGAAGCGTGAACTAACTACTTTCTAAATAGCCTTGGGGTAAAGAGAGGCTTGGGAAAGAAAGGGCTGGAATCTCTAGAATCAGATCTTTCTTCTTTTCTTTGTTATTTTACCCCCTCCTTCTGTCGGCCACATCCAAGGCTTAGGAGGCCCAAAGAAGTGGAATGTGTTGGGTTGGGGTTGGGGGGTGGAAGGCGATGAGTATGGGAGGAGCAGAAGGAGGGCAATCACTTTCCTTTGCATGGGTGGTGGGAATTGGGGCTGCTCCCTGATAGATCCCAGCTGGTGAAAGATTGCCTCTCTGAATGGCTACCCACTGGGGCACGGTTGAAGAAACCAAGGAATGAATGAGTAAACTGGGGCTAAATCTAAAAGTCTCTCTTTGCCATGAAAAATGCTGAAATCAATAAAAGAGAAAAGGAGGTACTTGAGAAGGGAACTATGCTTTTAATTTGAATGTGGTGAATTGGAAGACTCCCCAAACCAGGACTGCCTTGACAGTCAGTTGCCCTGCCTTATTAAAAGGTTATACGGGAACTATGGGAGTGGGGTAGTTTTAGAACCATCCCTTTTAGGGCTGATTTATGAGTTATAGAAGAGGATGGATCTTAAGACTATATATGATCATATTAAGGGAGGCTGTATTGTACAACAGATGGGGACTGGCTCTAGAATTCCGAGACTGGGATTTAAATCCATGTTTAATTTTGGGCCCGTCTCTTCATTTTGATTGGCTTCCGTTTCCTCATCTCTAAAATAAATGTTAGATTAAGTGGACTCTGAGACCCCCTTCTAACACTAGCTCGATGATGCTGCTGCCTTGTTCTGACATCTATCCTCTATTACCTTAACACTACAACCTCCTTTCTTCCCCCCTACATAACAGATGTCCCATCTCTTCTTTCTCCTTCTCCCCTTCCTCCTTCCTTTTAGACTTTTGGATTTGAGTTGTAGTTTCCTCTCAAGGAGGAAGCTCCCTCTACCAAAAAGAATAGCATCTTCTTTGCATCTTAGAGAGAGTTGTCTAGATCCTTGAGAAGTTACATCCAGATGTTTCCTTTCAGTGAAGGTTGGCAAAGTTGGGAAGGGGTAGTCTGAGATTGTGGATTTTTTTTTTCTAAGGAGGTTTAAGAATGGATGCTCTATGGTTATAAATGTAAAAGCTATATAAGATTGTTTTCCGTTGGGGGAAGGGGAAGAAAGGGAGGGAGAAAAATGTAAAACTCAAAATCTCAATTGGTTAAAAAACTACCCTTGCATATAGTAGGAAAAAACAAATAAATAAAATATTTAAATTAAAATAAAAAAATGGATGATGCTCTAGGTTAAAGTTCAGAATTGGGGAAGAATTAGAAAATGCAGATTTACTTTTCTTGAACTGTGACTGCAGGATAGGGTGAGACAGGAATGAGACTAGAACTCTATAGGGATGAGGGGGACAAGGAATGAATGATTAATTATAGGGAGGCTACGTGGTTCTTGGTTTAAATGACATCACTGTATGTGTATGTTTCACTGGGTTGGGGGAAAAGCAGCAGAGAAATAGTAGAATTCACTGACCTTATTTCTGTCAGAGACTTCAGACATCAAGTCCAATTCTCAAATTGTATAAGTGCTCCAGATGAGGACTGAACTCACAGCCTCTGCATCACCACAGCTGCATTGCTGTTTAAAGTACCTTATACTAACCAACTGTACCCCTGGAGTTAGATGGCCCAGTAGATAGAGTGCTGGCCCTGAAATTAGTAAGACTTGAGTTCCCAGTTGTGTGACTTTGGGCAAGTCACTTCACCCTGAATACCTCACATCCAGGGTCATCTCCAGTTGTCCTGATTCATATCTGGTCACTAGGATCAGATGGTTTCAGAGGAGAAAGTGTGGCTGGTGACCTAGCACAGCACCCCCCTCACTGAGATCCAATTCATGAGTATGTCATGGTATCACTCCCTGATGTCTAGCTCTTTTTCAAAAACAAAAGACACATGTCATCACCATCATCATCATCAACTGAGAATTACTGAAAGTCAGCTGACCTGCTTGGAGATACATAGGAAGTAAATGTAGAATATTGGAATTAAAGGATCACTTTGTTTCTGGGGAGGTCTAGCATCATGAAAGATCCTTTGCAATTACCTGAAGACAAATTCCTGGGTAAAATTCCTCATATAACAATGAGGAACTTTGAAAAAAGTATATTTGTAATAGATGTCATCAGATTGGAAGAGAAGATGAGCTAGTCATATGCCAAGAGCTGGAGAGGACAGGTGGATCCCACCAGGTACTGACTGGCATTCTTATAAAGTCAGGAGAAACTGAAGAAAGCTCTGGAGGTTTCTGAATTTCTATTAAAGTAAATCACAGATCCATTCAGAATACAAAATAAATAATAGTGTTCTGTGTTCATCATATCTTTTCTCTTTGAGGAGGTAGCTAGATGACTCAGTGGATAGAGTCCTGGGTGCTTAATTCAAATCTGACCTCATACATTTATTAGCTGTGTGACCCTAGGCAAACCACTTAACCTCTATTTGCCTAAATCCACCAGAGAAAGAAATGGGAAATCACTCCAGTATTTTTGCCAAGAAGACACCCATGGGTTTTGGAAGTTGGAAATGACCCACCAACAATAGAATTTTCTCTTTGGGTGGTGTGAAAAGGGATTAACTTGAAAGAATGTGGGGTTCTAGGCAGCCTACGAGGATGAGTGAGACCTCATCGAAACCGATGCAATGTTTTCTGGCGGAATCTGGAGGTAGAAGACCTGTTTTATCAACCTGGTTCTACCACTGACTTGCTGTATGATACTGAGTAAATCTTATCAACTCTCTGAGCTTCAGACTATAAGAATGGAAGGATTTGCACTCACAATCTGGTTTAAGATTAGATAAGGAACAACAGGTGTGATAATGAAAGAAGCAAGGAAGGGAAGAAGGGAGATAGCAAGCATTTATTGCCAGGTACTTTACAAATATCTCATTTTAAGACTCACAGCTAATGAGCTCACATGCCAAGCAGTTCCTTGAAGTTTTGAATGAATGGATTAGATTAGACTGTTTGGGTGTACAGATGCACACTAATTGAAGGCAAATACATCCTGGTAGAAAGTGATTTTTTTTCTGGCTATGTGTGCCAACCACTCCTACTATTGTGTCTTAGGTCTGTAGACCTAGGGATCTTTGTTTATGCTATTAGGAGTAAGCAGCTAATCCCCCCTTTCCTTCTCTTTGAGCATATTTCCCACACCCCTATTATTTTTCTTGCAATTAAAGGGGGTGTGGTAGCCTCAGTACCAATATGACAGGTCTTTGGAATTGCTGTAAATTTAGCAGCATAATGTAGTGGATAGAGAGCTGGCTTCAGAATTAGTGAGACTTCACTTCAAATACACCCCAGGCCCTGGTCAGCAGCTCTCATCCTTAGTTTTGTTTTCGTTGTTGTTTATTTTCTCTTCAGTTGTGTCTGATTCTTTGTGACCCCATTTGGGTTTGACGTTTCCTTTTCCAGCTCCTTTTACAGATGAGGGAACTGAGGTAAACAGGCTGAAGTGATCTGTCCTGGAACACACAGCTAGCAAATGTCTGAGGCCAGTTTTCAATTCAGGAAGAAGCATCTTCCTGACTCCAGGTCCAGAACCCCATCCATTAAGATGCCCAGTGGTCAAGTTTCTTTACCTGTAAAATAAGGCTGGTAGACACATTGACTTCTAAGGCCCCTTTCCCCTAGGATGTGGGAGTCTGGCTACCCAGTTTTAGAGGGTGATTTGGAAAGAGAATCTTTTGGGAGACATTGATGTTGTACTTTGTATTGAGAGATTAAAAGTTACTTGAGGAGGGGCGGCTAGGTGGATAAAGCACCGGCCTTGGAGTCAGGAGTACCTGGGTTCAAATCTGGTCTCAGACACTTAATAATTACCTAGCTGTGTGGCCTTGGGCAAGCCACTTAACCCCATTTGCCTTGCAAAAATCTAAAAAAAAAAAAAAAGTTACTTGAGGGCCGAGACTGTTTCACTTTTGTCTATGAACTAAGAAGGAGCCAAATAAATGTATGTTGATTGGGTAACATATATACATGTTCTCTCTTTAGACTATAAACTCCTTTGAGGGCATGATGTCTTCATTTTCGACTTTGTATTCCTAGGGTATAGAACCATGGATCAATTTGATGAAGATAAATCTGTCTTTTTGATCATGGAGGATTCAATCCAAGCCCATCAAATGATTTCCCTAAATGGTGACCTACAAGTCAAGTTGGTATCTTCATGCTTTATTTTCTCATGACTCAAAGGCATTTCTAGGAGAAATGGGGGTCTCACTGGATGGGAAGGCAGGTATGGAAGGATTGCATTCTGCATCATTGAAAGGATTATTTATATTGGGGAGGTCATGGATCTGATGGAATATTAGAATAGATATATTCCACATATATACACATATGCTCATATATATGTATGTGTGTATATATTGCTCTACCAAATAATCAGAATAAGAATAACCAACATGAATATTGATCTGATACTTTTAGGATTTTCAGACTTTACAAATTTTATCCCATTTTGTTCTCACAACAACCCTGGGAGGGGGTGTGGTTACTATTCCTATGTACTAGATGGGTCCATGTCTAGGGTCCTCTCCTACTCTGAGGTTCTGTGAGCTGATCACACCTAATAACTACCTAGACTAATATATTCTGTCCAACCTTTTGCTAACAAATCATCAAAAAGAGGTTTCCCTATGTAGGGATATACTGAATAGATCTGAGACAATTTCAGAGGGAGGGTGCAAGTAGGTTCGGACATCAGAAAAGCTGAGCCTTGAAGGAAGCTAAGGATTCTGAGAGAGGGAGAGAGAAAGGAAGACAAGTACAGGTCAGACACTGGGAACAGTCAGCGTCCATCAACAGGCAAATCTGTTTTACCATGTGGATGAAATGTTACTGTTTTAAGATGAAATAATTAGTATGAGGAATATAGAGAATTGTGAAATGAGTTACATAAACTGATGAAGAATAAGTAAATAGAGCAAGAAAATAATATGCAATATGACTACACAACAGTGTAAAAAGAAAGCTCTGCCACCTCCAAATCAAAATGTTGGGTTGCTGGGATGTTGAGAATGTTGGGAAGTTACAAAGAGCAAGCATAGCTTCAAGTATCACATCAGAAGCTTCCCTTTTCATTTTTTGTCTTTAATAATATATATAGGAAGACTTTCGGAAGGGGAGGAGCAGGGGGAAATTCTGATGAGAACCCAGCCTCCAAAAAAAGAGATATTTTTAAAAAGTTTTTTTTTTTAATATGAATGATTGGGGGTGGTTAGGTGGCGAAGTGGATAGAACACCAGCCTTGGAGTCAGGAGTACCTGAGTTTAAGTCTGGCCTCAGACATTTAATAATTACCTAGCCTTGTGGCCTTGGGCAAGCCCCTGAACCCCATTGCCTTGCAAAGTCTAAAAAAAAAATATGAATGATGGAGTGCTTTGTATGAAAGACAGCCAAAAAAAAAAAAAAAAGCCAATTTAGTTGAACCAGAGTGTTTGAAGAGGGAAGCACTACAGGGTTGGAAAGGTAGGTCAGAGTTCAAGTATTTGTTTTATGGAATGCTCCCAGGGTGGTTTTGGGCAAATTGCTTCTCCCTCCCTGGTGGAACTGTTTTTCCTCTAGGAAATGAAGGTTTTAACTTCTTGGGTGTTATCCAGCCCTAAATCAACAGTTCTGTGATTCCTACCTTGTAAAACTTTCCCAAGTTTACTGCTTCCATAGTCCTTTCTCTGAGTCTGCTGCACTCTCTAGGAGGGAGGGGAAGAAACAAAAACCGATCGAATTTCTTCACCAAAAAGAGAGGGGCCCCTGGTGTGTAGTGTTCGAGGATTTGCACTGGGAGGTCCCCAGACAACCAAGGCTTTTGTTTTTGCTCTAAGTCTTCTGTGTGACCTATTGATATTAATAGGTCTGTAAAGCAAAGGAGAGGAAACTGATATTAGGACCAGTTAGCATTAGAGGGACAATGGTAACAATGGACAATCCTCTCTGAACGAGGTTCCAGTTCCAGGGTCCTGGAACTGGACTTTTTAGAAACTGAACCTCACTAAATTGAGCTAAAAGCAACTCTGTGAAGGCCCATTGTCAAACTAAGGTGGCATATTGTCATTAAAAAAAACATCATTAGTTTGATTTTAATTTTCCTTCCATTTAAAAAATTCTAACTTCAACACCAGCTAAAATGAGTATTTTCAAATAAATGGTTCAGCAGAACAAGATGAAAGAAAATTATATATGAAACTAGGAATTCTTTTTTATATACACCATTATTTAAAAAGTACTTTTCATGAACTTTTCATGAACTTATTTTTTAGTAAGGAAAATGTCACTTTTACTTGTGAACATGTACCTAGTGTATTCTTATATCATATATTATGTGTGTGTATATGAACATATATGAACCTACATGTATAAAATACATATGAATATCCAAAAGCATATACAAATGTGGATCTAGGTATGTGTGTATGTCTATTTATATATGTATACATCAGATGACCAGATTTTACTTGAAGCTTGAAATGGGGAAGGGGTGTCAGCTGAGTATCTGACTTCCACTTGAGACACTTCCTGCTCATTTGGGATCCTCCTATGGTGCATATGACTTTCCCAGCTTTGGGTGATTTACCTCTTTCTCCTTTTGATAATATAGAGACCTATGACCAAGATCTTTTTTGCTTTAGTAGGCAAAAATCTAATGGGTTAAAGTTAAGATTGGGGCCATTCCTGGGGAAATAAAGAAGGATCAGCAGGACAGATCCTAGATTCAGGCCAAAAAGATTCTTCCTCCTCTGGGGAGTTTGGTGAGAAGCACAAACAAGGAATGACCTTGGTTTCAGGAACTGAATGGGAACATAACAGATTCCTCTTTCTCTTTCAACTCTTCTGAGGAAAAAATAAAAACTAAAAAGTAATGCTTACAACAAGGGCTCTAGGAATTCTCCTTTTGTCTCAAAAAGAACCATGTTATTCTACCTGAAATGTTACATTAGGACTAATACAGATTTTAATGAATTGGTGTTTTAGTAATAGAAATAAGCTTTTGCAGTTCGAGATCATGATGTGATATTTTGGAAAAGAATATGACATTTGAAGTCTAGGGTAGTTTACTGTCTCTTATGACCCTAGACATCTACCCTGCCTGGTCCTCATGTAGGGGGTTGGATTAGATGGTCTCTAAGGTCCCTTCCCATTCTGAAATTCTCTGATTTGGAGATTTGGATCTTCTCTAATGCATCTATAAGGCTACAGTCGGAACCTGTGATTCCATTGCAGCCAGAACTTCAAGGTGAGAAAATACCCTTTACTAATGTAGGCCTACATCTTCCCTGAATCTTTAGTCTTGAAATACAAACTGGCATATGCAAATCTATAAGCATCAGTATGTTGGGTCACTTGTCCAGGACACTGTATAATAATTCATATTATTTGTAATTATCCTTGTGTCTAATCTCCCTACTATACTATACCTTGTGAGGACTTGGACTTTCGTCTATAATTGTTGGATGTTGCGTTAAAAAACATAATAATAATCACCAAGCCAGTTGCTTCATAAGGAGAACTAAGATTTTTCTCTTGAGAATTTTGGAAATCTCTGGAGATCGATCCCCTGGGGGTATTGATTCTAAAACCAGATCTGCTCTAGCTTTCAGAACTCTTAGTGTAGGCTTCTTTTTTGCTTCCTCTTTCAGAATACCCTTACAAACTCATCCATCAATCACACTCCCTTCCCCCATCAGGTCTAATTCTTGTAGGGATGGAGCCTGGGGAGAAGAGGATTACATGAATACATAGAACAGACCCTATCTTTGATCTCTTTACTTTCCCTGTCCCTGGGAAGCCTGGAATGCATGCCCTAGCCCCCTGGTTTATTTGATCATAGTCACTTTTCTGTTTGACATTCCTCTTTTGGATGTGGAAGGAACTACTGGATCTCAACATGGGACCAAGAGAGAAGAGAGGGAAAAACAGTTCCTCATTGTAGATCTTCTCTTGATTCTTTAAACCTTCTCTTTCTTCTTTCTTTTCTTCACCCCCACCCCCTTTTGCTAGAGCTTTTCTCATGAACTTTTTTTTTTTAACTGGGAAGAGATAATAGGCATAGTTCTTGCAGCAACATTTTAGATCAGTGGTTTAAAAGCCTTTGTGAAGTTTCAATTCAATTTGATTTTTAAACAAAAACATTCTCCCTCCCCTAAAAGTACCAAACATTGCATTTTCAAAGAAATCATTATGCTAGTCACTTAATAAAGGGAATTAAAAGACTTTTCTTTGATGAGTTTTGGGTCATCATTGGCACACTGGAAATACCCTGGGCTACTGCAAAGCCAGATTTGGAAATCACCAATCTTCCATCAGTAGTTTTAGTCAATAACTAAGTAAGACTCCTCTGAGTGTTAAATTTGATCTCAAGGGATTGCACACATGATGATATATAGTAAGGCCTAATAAATGCTTTATCTGCATATCTATGCTAGACATGTTATTAAAGCCTGGACATGCCGACACAAGCTAGCCCCATAGTACTTTCCCTTTCAATGGATGATATAGGGGGAAAGCCATAGGTTTTAAAGCAAAGAAGGAGTCTGAGGAATCAACAAATTTATTAACCCTCTCATTTAAAAAATGGGAAAACTGAAGAGCCACCCAGAGTGAACAGCTAGTGTTGGAAGCAAGATTCAGTTCAGGACCTCCTTGTCTCCCAATCCAGGGCATCTCCCCCACATTCACATGTACTGCATAGACACTCTGTTGTTCCAGTGCTCGTCCTGCTGCGTAATATCCAAAGGAATTCTGACTTTTCTTTTTTAGTTCCAGTTTCCACCTTATGATTTTTTCCCTCATTTAGACCTGATGGAGAACTCCTACTATAAAAGATTAGCTCCTTCTCTGAAGTTTAACATCCTAGAGAGCCATCTGCAACCCTTGCCCAGGATCTCACAGTCAACATATATCAGAGATAGGCTTGGGGATGTAGGTCTTCCTGACTTCAGAGTGAGCTCTGTATCCACTCACTGCCTCCCAGAATATAGACAATTCATTGACAGACTTTCTAAACTACATTTCATAAAAGTTTCCCTACTAAATTACAGGAAAACAATTATAGAAATATTGAAAAGTAAAGAATTCCTTATTTACTGCTGATTAGCATCAGCTCAATTTACAGAACGCTATGTACAGTCTCTATGAAGGGAAACAGATAAAAAGCTACAATGGTTCAACAACTTCAATTCACATCTGTGACATTATTGCCCGTTTTGCAAAATTGTTGCTATGAGAAGCTCGAATGAGAAGAATTTCCTAAATAAACGTAAGTGTAAAACTAAGCTCTTGCTTGTTAGCAGAGTTATTTGCAGTTGAGCAATAACCGTTCTGACCAGAGATTCTTGTTCCTTCTGTGCTTAATTTTTATAGTTCCTTTAATGCATTGGGATGATTATCTCCAAGTACCCAGTAACTTTCCTAATGACTTCTTACCCACTCTCCTTTCAAAGAAGTACGGCTCTTTTGTGATGAGTTTTTTTTTAGAAGCTTCCGCTATCATAGCCACATCTTTCATCACTATATTCATAAGCACAATGAGGCGAACTGTCTGAGCTCCTTTCAATTGTCCATAAATTTGGTTGCCCGCTTTCATTTCCGAATCACTAGTTTTCAGTATCACCATAATTCTTCCTTCACTGTAAACATCATATCCTCCAAAAGCAACATCACACAAACTGCCTTGGTTTCCACATCCTCATCTACCTCCATCATAAGCCCCTTTACTACTGAAGTCAACATCTCCATGGTTTCCACCTTCTCCGTTCATTCCATTAAGCTTACTATTCCATCTTTACTTACAACAACAGTAACCACCTTTAACACCAGAGTTTTCCATTTATTCCATTAAGCCTACTATTCCATCTCCATAACTGCTTCTGCTTACAACAGTAGTAGCCACCTTTTCCACCAGAGTTTTCACTACAGTCAACGTTTTCTTTGTCTCCTCCAAAGATGCTTCTATAACCCATCTGTGCAATCTCTGGAGTCTTCTCTACAAGCCCTTTGTCAGCAGACTGCATATCTTGGTGTTTTTTTTTTTATTTTATTTTAAGGCAATGGAATTAAGTGACTTGTCCAAGGTCACACAGCTAGGCAATTATTATGTGTCTGAGGCCAGATTTGAACTCAGGCACTCCTGACTCCAGGGCCAGTACTCCATCAGTAGTATGCCTTTTCTGAATAATAATTTTGTCAATGAATCATGGTCAACAAAAGTTACAAAAGCAAATCCTCATTCCATTCTTCCAGTTTTCCAAACTTCTGTGGATTCAACCTTATTTTGGCCAAGCCAACTTTGCACCCAAACCACAGATTCCTCCTTCATCTCTCTCTGAATCCTTCAAAATTCACTTGAGAAATCCTTTCTGACCTCCCCAAGTGAAGGTGATTTTCCAGTCCCTAATTCATGTAACACTTGTCAACTGGACATTCACACTATTATTCTACCTTGAATACTTCTTTCTACAGGAAGCTTTTCCAGATCCCTCTTAATTCCAATGTTTTTCCTCTGTTAGTTAATTCCTGTTTATCCATTCTTTAGCTTTTTGTACACATTTGCTGCTTGTCTCCCCCATTAGATCGAAAATTCCTTGAAGGGGTGACTAGGTGGCATAGTGGATAAAGCACCGGCCTTGGAGTCAGGAGTACCTGGGTTCAAATCCAGTCTCAGACACTTAATAATTACCTAGCTGTGTGGCCTTGGGCAAGCCACTTAACCCCATCATCTGCCTTGCAAAAAAAAAAAAAAAAAAAGAAAGAAAGAAAATTCCTTGAGAACAAGGACTATCTTTTGCCTTTCTTTGTATCTCCAGCATTTAACATAATGGGTGCTTCATAAATGATTGTTGATTGTTTGACTGATTGCATTATTCTGATTTGTGCATGCCTCCCCTTCCCTCTCTCCCCACCTCTCCCTCTCCTCATTCAACTATAAGCTCTGTAAGGTCAAAGATTTGTTATTTTAAAAAATCCTTGTTGTTCAAGTACTCGGCAGAGCAGCAAGAGGCTTAATTTTAAAAGTTTAATAAGGTTTTTGTTTACAAGCATTGCATTCTTGTGAAAGGCAAAAGTTTGACTTTATAAAATTGACAATTCAATGTAATGTTAATAAACAATGTAAAAAAAATTTTTTTTGCCTCTCTTTTGTGCTTTGGTTGGTGAATCTATGGCACCTCATACAGTATAGGATACAGGATTTTGGAGTCAGAAAGACCTAAATTTGAATTCTGCCTCTGGCACTTAACTACCTGGGTGGCCCTGTATGAGTCAGTTAACTTCCCTGAACCTCATAAAAGGAAGAGAATAATGTAGCTCCTATCCCCCCAGGGTTGTTGTGAACCTCAAATGATTTACTATATGGAAACATGCCATATAAACAGAAACTATTGTTAACTACACCTTTTGCTAGTGAAGTGTGAACATCAGATGTGTGTGTGTGTGTGTGTGTGTGTGTGTGTGTGTGTGTGTGTGTGTATGTGTGTGTGTGTGTGTATCTGTGAACTGCATATACCTTGTAGACACTGTCTGGATATAATGTATTATATTTAAAGTCAGGAAGAACTGAATCCAAATCCTGCCTTATATACTTAAATTTAGTTCTGTGATCATGGGCAATGGGAATTAATAATAGTACCTATTTCACAGGGCCATTGTGATGACCAAATGAAATGACCCATGTTAGGCAGCTCTTCTAGCTTGTTACTCTTGATGTGATTCCTTTTCATATCTCTGATCCAGCCCCATTTTCCCATAGGCACTAGCTCACTGAGTAAATACTGAATCAGTCAATCATTCAAGTAAGTTTTGATGAAGCCATATCTGAAATACTTCTTAATTCTCTGCCTCGCTTTTCAGAGTCAACTGATCCAGGATATGGGCCTCAGCCACCATCTCATCGCCCTGAATTTCATCATCGTTTCTTTCGGCAGGAAAAGTGCATGGTCATCTAAGAATGTTCAGATCACAGATACCAATTTTGATGGTGTTGAAGTCAGAGTTTTTGAAGGTTTTCCAAAGACCAAAGAACCATTGAAGAGTGGTGTTATTTACATCCATGGAGGAGGATGGGCCCTGGCAAGTGCAAGTATGTTTTTAGAAAACGCTAATGGTTCTGGATGGAGTTAGGGTAGTATTTGCTAGTTCATTGACAGACTTTCTAAAGTACATTTCATAAAAGTTTCCCTACTAAAATACAGAAAAACAATTAGTTTTGTTTTTTTTAAAGTAGAGCCTATAAGCTGTGTTCAAGTATTTTTCTATGCATTGAATACAATAATTGTGAACTTCATGAGAGTATCTAAAAACCAATTTTCCCAAATAAAAGTAACAGCCATACCGCTTTGCAAGTTCTTCCACCCCCCAAAAAGTAATATAGTGAGAGTGGTATGGTGCTTGAGAAATACTCCTTGATTTAAACTTAGTGGGATTTGAATCCTGGCTCTGCCACTAATTAATCTATTTGACCTATCTTCTGTGGGCCTTAGCTTGTAAATGAGGGGTTGGAATTCTGAAGGCCCTTCTAGTTCTTAATTTAAGATTCATGCCTTTTCACCCTTCCTTTTGTAAAGGAATGGGCCGGACTAGATGGCTTCTCAAGTCCATTTTTTGTTTTTTGTGTTTTTTTTAGTTTTTTTTGCAGGCAATGAGGCTAAGTGGCTTGCCCAAGGCCACACAGCTGGGTAATTATTAAGTGTCTGAGACCAGAATTGAACCCAGGTACTCCTGACTCCAGGGCCGGTGCTCTATCCATTGCACTACCTAGCTGCCCCCTCAGGTCCGTTCTTAATTCTAAATCTATGCATCATAGCCCCAGACTCAATCCAGTCTCCATGGGAATGGTGAAGAGCTGCTAGGGTAGCCTTTCCTGGTGTACCTCATTCCACTTGCTCCTTGGGTCTTATGAAAGCTGCCTTGTCTCTGAACTTCCATTTTCTCTAAAGTTCCAAGCTAAGCTATAAGACAGCACCCTGAGATCCAAAGCATCACATATAAATTATCATAAGCACATTAAAATGGTGATTGGGGATTAGCAGACTAATTTTAAGCAACTTGGTCATCATCATCATCATCTCCCTTATATTCAGATCTGACCAGTTCCTGCCCTTTCTTAAAATCCTGCAGAGGCTCCCTGTTGATCCTAGAAGGGGATAGGGTTTTGTTTGGACCTGTGATTTCATTGATATAGGAAATTCTTAAGTGAGGAAAATCCCCTTACCAATGCAGGTTGTCATTCTTGTTGCAACATGGAGTTGAGGTTGGTTAAGGGACTTACCCACAGTCACCTAGATAGGATGTCAGACCAGACCCCAGTTCTTCTTAGCTTGGAGGCTGGCAATCTCCTAGCTCTGATGTTCAGCTCCTGCCTAGCTCAGATCATAGAGCAGGGGTGGAAGAACCTCAATAAATCTAGAAGTTTTTAGGGGTGAATTAATTAAATGTTTGACCAAATGTTAGGACACATACCTTGATTTTACAGAAGAAGTTGAAATTCATGGAGATGAAATCATAGAACCTAGGTTCACATCCCACCCCTGATGTTAAAAATATCCAAATGGCCCTTGGCAGAAAAAAGGTTCCCCAGCCCTGACTTAGAAAATAGAAAAATGGAAAAGTCACTGAGGCAAGTCCAGATAGTAAATAGAACGTTGGTCAAATCTTCTTCAGAGGTTCTGTGACCTTAGAAAATTCCCTTTATTTCTCTGTACCTTAGTTTTCTCATCTGTAAAATGGAGATGGATAAATATTTTACCCACCTCAATAGGGTTCTTTTGAGTCTCAGTCTTGAAGCACAAATGATCTTTTAAAAATTCCCAGTTGTTTTGCACCTATGGGGTTAATTTAATCCAACATTCATGAATGCTACTCATACAGCATTGTATTAGACTTTGGAGTCATAAAGTCTCAAAGGTTCAAGTCTCACCTCTGACAAGTGTTGGCTTTGTGACACTGGGCATAGTTCCTGAAAGGCTGAACTGCACAGCTGGGCTGATCTAGGAGTTCCTATACCAGTGATATCCATTCTCCCCACTGCCATCAGGGGAAGAAAAAGGATAATACCTGTGCTGGGTACACAGACAAAAGCTGCCTGCTTTCATTCTTCTATCCATCCCTTCTTTCCTTTAGTTGTGAAGGAAAAGAATAATTTTCAGAAATAATGGGCCTGGTGAAACTTCTTTTCTTCTCATTCCCTTTTTGTCATAGTTTAAAATAACCTGCCAAGCCTTTTCTTATCCTTTATAGAGGTGAGGGATTATGGGTATGGAATACTATATGTACTATCAGACTTTTTAGAAAAATTTGTTTTGCAGAACTGTTTCCCCCCTCTTAAAAGAAAACATTCATAAAGGATGACGCTCTTTGGTGGAAGGTGTGGGGGAGGGAGGATGAGAGAGATATGTTGGAAAATATAAGTGATAAAAATACTTTATTTATTTGGTTTAGTTTGGTAGGGGGAGAGAAGCAGCGTTAGATGGCTTGTAGGCTAGGAAGTTTCTGCCCTGCCCTAGCTCAGTCTCCTCACACTTTAGCCTCACACTAACCGACTAGTTTATTTTGGTTCTTTGGTACTCAGTCCACCTTTGTGTTCCACCTCCCACATAGCCAGGCCTTCTGGCTAGCTGCCTTTGTGATGGTATCCACCAGGTTTGGTGGCATCTTCTCGTCATCACTCATTTATTTGATCTGTTAACATGTCCTAGGTACTATGATCATGATGACTGCCATATAAATGTTGAGGGATGATGAAGATATCCCAGGCAGAGTGGAGGGCCATCACAAAGGCCGAGAGCCAGATGGACTGTCTATGTGGGAGGTGGAACACAATGACAGACTGTGTACCAAAAAAAGAAAACAAACCAAAACAAATCAATTGACTGTGACTAAGATCAAAAGAGTGAGAGGCAGGCCTGCGGGCTCATCTAGAGTGGACCAAGCCAACATCCTTCCAGCCTCCTACAGGAAGTATCTGACTTCCTCCTACTGAATTCTATTTCTTTTAAAAGAAGAGCTGGACCCCTGGATTTTACATCCTGGAATAATTTTGTTCATTTCAGATATTTAGTCAATAAACTCACTGTGTTCAGGCACTGGGCTACAAAGAAAGGCTAAAATAGTCCCTGAGCTCCAGAAGCTCACATTCCAGTGGAGGAGTCAATGTAAATATCTAGGTACAAAGAGGGTCTGGGTCTGGAAGACACCCCCCCGCCCAACACACACACACTCCAAGTATGGCCTCATATTCTCATTAGCTGTATGATCCTGGACAAGTCACTTAACCGCTGCCTGCCTCAGTTTCCTCATCTGTAAAATGAGGTTAAAAATAGCACCTACCTCCCAGGATTGGGTGAGAAACCTTAAAGCTCTATATAAGTTCTCATGGTTGTTATGAGTAATATATAAATAAATATATGGAAAGAGAGAGAGAGAGAGAGGAGAAGAGAAAATAAATAGATGGAAAGTAATCCCAAAGGACTCCCAGGTGTTGCAGTGGATAGACCCTGAGCCTGGAGTCCAGAAGATTCATTTTTCTGAGTACAACTCAGACACTTACTGTGTGTGACTCTGGACAAGTCACTTAACCCTGTTTGCCTCAGTTTCCTTATTTTTTGGGGGGCAAGGCAATGGGATTAAGTGGCTTGCCCAAGGTCACACAGCTAGGTAATTATCAAGTATCTGAGGGTAGATTTGAACTCAGTCAGTCCTCCTGACTCCAGGACCAGTGCTCTATCCACTGTGCCACCTAGCTGCCCTCTAGGTTTTCTTATCTATAAAATGAGTTGGAGAAGAAAATGGCAGTCTACTCCTGTATCTTTGCCAAGAAAAACCACAAATGGGGTCACGAAGAGTTAGACGTGGCTGAAATAACTTAACAACAGCCTCCAAGGGAAGGAGATAAAGAAAAGGGCTCCTCCTTTCAGGGGAATGGTTACAAGTTCTGTGTTGTAACAAGATCCAGGATGATCTTGTCCTGAAAATCTAAGAGATCCAAATCCCCAAAGCTCAGGCTACCAGTGCTAGAAATATTAAAAAAAAAAAAACCCAAACTTCCTATTCTCATAGAGTTTACATTCTGAAGAGCAATGTCCATTCACAGCCACATGCCAAATGGTTTGAAGAAGGAAGAAGTAGGAACTGGGGAGATTAGAAAACACTTACTGGTGGAGGTGATGTCAGTTAAGCCTAGATGGAAGCCAGACATTCTGAAGGATTAAGGTGAAAGGGTGTAAATCAGGTATGAGGGAATGACCTGAGCAGAACTATAAAGATGGCAGCTAGAATGCAGATGTCAGAGCAAACTGGAACTTTGACTTGGTTGATTCATAGAGCTTGGAACAAACTTCACCTTGCTAAAATTCTGACTTAAAAAAAATTGACCCAAATATCAGTCTACCTTCTTCACAAACTATTCCTTTACCCCTCCATAGTAAGTTGGCATGCTGACCACAGCAAAAAGGTTTTGGAAGGGGGCAGTAGATAGGGCAGCAGAGTCAGAATGATAAGTGCAGATTCAACCTCAGACAACACTTGATGCTTACTAGTTGTAACCTGATAAGGTTCCATTTTGTGGTAACAAGATCCAGGATGATCTCCTCACACCCCCTCCCCCCAAAGAAGACTTTTCCCCCTTCTCTTTGGCCTATTCTTTTGGCATATAGGGTTTCCCCTACCAATTTTTTTTTGACTCTGTAAAGAGAACATTCTTTGTTTCATTTCTTTCTTACCAAGTCTAGATCACTGAATGGACATTGCCTCAGTTAAGCTGAGACCTGCTAAAGTCCATAAAAAAAGGCCAAGGTCTCCCATCTTTGGCAGGGCCATCTCTAGTCATCCTTATCCATATCAGGCCACTGGAGCCAGACAGCTCTGAAGGAGAAAGTGAGGCTGGTGACTTTGCACACAGTCCCCCACCTCCACCCCCCAAATTCAACTCACTAGCATGTTATGGTCTTCTTTGAGAAATACAGATTCATATATTTAAAAGAATGCATACAAAGATGAATGAATGAATGGAAAGATGATTACTTTAATAAAAGTAATAAATACAATTTTTAATAAAAATAATTTAATAAAATAATAAAAGTAATTTTAATTTAATAAAAATAATTTTAGGTAATTGAATGAATGCAAAGATTTAATCTTGGAATTTGATTTTTAAACCATGAGTAACCTGCCTTCAATGAAATTGTGTTGAGGTGATAAAAATTTAAGAGCAATTGATGATTCACACCAATCATTCTTTCTCTTCCAGGAATTAGCTATTACGATGAACTCTGTTCAAAAATGGCGGAGGAACTGAACTCTGTCATCGTCTCAGTTGAGTAAGTATTTCTCTTGGGAGAAATGGAGCATTTTAGAGCTGGGAGGATTCTTAGAGATGGTTTGGTCCAACCCTGATGCCTTCCAATGGCAAGTCCTGAAGTGACTTAAAAAACCATGAGTTGAGATAACAGGGCAGCAAACTTGCTAGTCTGGGACAAGTTGGGGGGAGGCAGGAGTACAAAGCACAATGGATCTTCCAACACCAAAACCCCATGGGAAAGCTGCTTATACCTTTAGGAGAAGAGAGGAGGAAGAGGAGGCAGCAAGGCCTGTTCAAGAGACCCCCTTGATCCTTGGCAATCTGGACAAGGAAAGCCACTTCATTTTGTCTGTTTTGGTCTTCATGCTGTGACTCTTAATGGAACAGGGTTAAAGACAATCAAAGTTGAGATTCAGCTAGGTTCCTTTGCAAGGTAAAATCTCTAGTAGGGGATTTAATACTCTGAGTAGTAAGTACTTTCTAGTAGGGACTCTCTAGGGTATGGGGCAACCCACCTAATCAAGTGTTGTAAATTAACCTAATCAAGAATAAATATTTTAAGAGGAGTAATATAAGGACCTTACTGAAATAATGACATTACGGACATCATTAAAGGGAGTGGCAGACCATTTAACATTTGTCATGATCTATTTTCTGTCGTTATATAAACAATTTTCGTCATGAGGAAGGAGCCAAGAGCTGCAAGAGAAGTCAAGGGTTGTACCCCTCCCTCTTCCCCCTCCCCCACACCAACACACTCTTATAGAGCTGGGAGGGATTTTAGATGGTCTTAGCTTATTTTACATGTGAGGGAATTTAAAATAAAGCTAAAAAATAAACAAACAAAAGAAAAATCTGGAGCCACAACATTCATCAGAAAGACTTTAAATAGCAAATAAAAGACTTTGTATTTTAATCTACTCCAGGGATTCCTAACCTATTTTGTGTCCTGGGTTCCTTTAATCAATAAATCAACCTTTATTAAGGGTCTACCATGTGCTAAGTCCTGGACATCTCCTAGACTCCCTCTTAGATTTTAAGTGTATAAAATAAAATAGGACTCTTAAGGAAACCAATTATATTTAATGAATTTTATTTATTTATTTTTAGGTTTTTGCAAGGCAAACAGGGTTAAGTAGCTTGGCCAAGGCCACATAGCTGGGTAATTATTAAGTGTCTGAGACCAGATTTGAACCCAGGTACTCCTGACTCCAGGGCAGGTGCTTTATCCATTACACCACCTAGCCGCCCCTAATCAATTTTATTAGATCACAGACTCCAGTTTAAGAATGACTGGCCTAGGCAAAGCTAGGTGGCACAGTGAATAGAGCATTGGTCCTGGAGTCAGGAGGACCTGATTCAAAATCGACCTCAGACACTTAATAATTACCCAGCTGTGTGGCCTTGGGCAAGCCACTTAACCCCATTTGTCTTGAAAAAACCTTAAAAAAAGAGAAAGAGAGAGAAAGGACTGGCCCCTCCTTCAAAAATAGGAACAGTCCAATATAAAACGAGTGATCTTGGAATTTTGGGGGAAGCATCTTGAAATTGCAATTACTTTGCATTTCTTACTGCAAAATTAATTTTCATGCTATGCTGATAATGTTCACCAATTTACAAATGTTCACAAAATATGTGAATGATTAGGGAGAATCCAACCCTGCAGGGCAAGGAGACCTACACCTAGTTCTATTTCATGATTCAGACTTTGGTTATTTTTGCACAGGATTAGAGAGAAAAATAACTCAAAGAAAATTTACTAGTTTATTCCTTTTTCGTTTCCCTTTGGCTCCTTGTAACATTTTTTTTTTTAAAGAAAAATAGGCAGCAGCCAGGTTCTGAAGATCTCAGGGTGGCCTGTTTTGAAAACAAGTCTCAGACTTTAGAAAATCCTGGTTTTTTATTCTGTAGCTATGAGGTGGCAAGCTGTCTCATTCTACTGTGATATTTTTATTTTCCTTATCTCGGGCATCATTATCTCTTAAGCTTTTTGCTCTCCTGTTTGCAGCCTAATTTGATGGTTATATCTTTAATTGCCCACTCTCTCCCTGTCATGCCACATTTCCCATCTGTTATTCACCAATGGGTTGGGCTGGGTTTTTTTTTAAAGGACATAATTTGTGCACATTTCTTTCTTCTTGCAGTATTTCTTCTTACTGTTACCTAAAACTGTTGCATTGCATATATTGGAAAAAATAAAATGAATTAATAGTTTAAAAAATTTTACATTTTTATTTTCCCCAATTACATGTAAAAACAATGTTTAACATTTATTTTAAAAAATTTTTTTGAGTTCCAAATTCTCTCCCTCCCCTCCTTCCCTCATAGAGAAGCAAGTAGTTTAAATTGGATTAGAAGCAGCCATGCAAAACATATTTCCATGTTAGTTGTGCTATGAAAGAAAACACAAGGAAACTCCAAGAAAAATAAAGGATAAGTATGCATCAACCTGCAATGAATGAATAGTTCTGAGAATCATTGGACCCAGCTCTGAATTCACCTGAATCAGGAATTACTGCTCATGAGCATACAAATCTGTTTCAGAGTGAGGTTTGGTTTAATACAGTTCATCTGAACAAATATTCATTAAGCACCTACTTTACCCAAGAGGAGAAGTTTGTTGGAGCCCTAACCTGCAAGCCAGGGAGATCCCAGCCATGATGTAAATTGGCTCTGTAACCCTGGACAAGTTATCTGATATCTTGGTGCTCTGGACCAGTGGTTCTCAAACGCTGTGGTTTTAAGACCCCTTTTATTCTCTCAAAAATTGCTAAAGACTCTCCGCCAAAGAGCTTTTGTTTATGTGAGTTATATGATAGCTATTGCTAAGAAATTAAAATCTTGGTATTTTTATTATTGAAACAATTTTGACCTT
Source organism: Macrotis lagotis (assembly GCF_037893015.1). Lineage (NCBI taxonomy): Eukaryota > Metazoa > Chordata > Mammalia > Peramelemorphia > Peramelidae > Macrotis > Macrotis lagotis. The sequence continues at coordinate 33,069,899 of NC_133663.1, read as the reverse complement.
GAGGACTTCCTGTAAGGATCTGGGAGCCCTTTAGGGACCTCCAGATTAGATTTTTTTTAGGTTTTTTTTTTTGAAAGGCTTGGCTTGGCCAAGGCCACACAGCTAGGTCATTATCGAGTGTCTGAGACCAGATTTGAACCCAGATAACTTCTGACTCCAGGGCCGGTGCTTTATCCACTGAGCCACCTAGCCGCCCCCCAGATTAGATTTTGAAAGCTGCTATTTTCTGTAACTATAAGAATATGAGTTGTGGAGAAAGTCTCCCTAACAGTGAAAATCATACATCCAATCCTATTATGTATATATATGGGGGAGGCGGTACCTGAGGCGTGCTTGAAGGAATCCACCAGAGTTTCTGTCAATGAGAACGCCATATAAACGCTAATTACAGTAATTAAGCTCCTAGGCAAAGGCCCAGGCAGAAATTACGATGGCATGTCTAGCAAATGACTGGCATGAAGGATAGCAAGAGGCAGACTCTGGTAGGCTGGAGATGCCCAACTGAGGATTTTCTACGAATTCTAGACATTATTTTTCTCGTTTGGAAAGAAGTATGCCCAATAATTGAAGAAAGGCGGCTGACTAGAACAGCAGAATTGTTTCTCCTTTCCAGCAGGATCTTCATTTTCAATTTTTTCACAGTAACATATTTTTTCATCACCGTCATTTCCAAGTCCTTTCCTTATTTCCTGTTCTGAGAGTCATCTAATCTTTGAATTCTTGGTACCTGAGGGACTTTCTCTTGACCTCACTGGGTCTTCTGTAAAATGTGGGAAGTGGATTAGACGTCTTTTGGGGTCCTTCCAGTTCCAAAAATGTGATCTCTTGTACCAGATAGTAGCATTATTTTGAAACAATGTCCTTGTAGAATTCTCCTGACTTCCTATAGGAAGCTCAGCTCTCAGGACAGATTGCAAAACAAGTATTCTGACAGTTCTGTTATGTTTTGGTATTGTGTCCTTGGTGGCGTTTTTTTTTGTTGTTTTTGGCTATCTCGGTCTTTGGAGCCTCCCCTATAACTATCAACTTGAGATTGCCTTATCTCTCCGGTCTTTTCTGATGCTTTTTTGGATACTTGGTTCACTTCAGTCCATGGAAACTGAAAAGTGTCTAGGCTCATTAGTCACCTAAGCAGAAAAATCAGGAACAGGTCCTGTTCCTTAGTAAATTCTCTGAGTTTAGAGCTTGAGAAAAGCTATGAGAGGGGAAGGATGTGGATCCCTCATGGTGGCAGGAGCTTCTTATGTTCCATAATTGCTTTGCATTGAGCTGACCTTTCTCAGGAAACCTGGCCTGTAATTAAGAGTTCAAAGGAATCTGAAAAAAATATATGGGTGCTTTCATTTCTTCTCATTCCTCTGTCCCCCGTAATTCAAAACCACTGGATCTATTTCTAGAACATTTAGCCTTAGGATTGGATTTGACTTTCCTGGAGATGAGAAATGACAGAATTTTAAGTAAGAGGATAAAAAGCCCTTGATAAATATTTCTGATAATCCAACATCATTTATTTCCTAAAGGTAACTGAGATGGTTATATAGGTGGTTCTGTATCAGATGGAAGATCAAGAATTCATCACTGAAGGCCCCATACTCTCAAGGACTTTGGGCAAATTGGATACAGCATGTACAAAGGCACCACCTAGTGGTTTTGACTCGCACTCGCCACTTTCATGCCAATGAGTATGTTTTGATGAGGGTTAATTGGTCATCAATGAAAGGGAGAAACCTGCAAATCATGTAATAATAATAATAATTAATAATAATAATTTGTGTATCCCTAGCATTTAATGCAATGTCAGTCCCATAGTAGATGGTTAGTAAATATTTGGTGACTGACTGACTCAAAGGTTTGCAAAGTGCTTTACATAGAGGATTTCATTTGATCATCCCCAAAATTCTTTGAAGATGTTATTACCATCCTCATTTTACAGATGAGGAAACTGAGGTCCAGAGACAGAGGACCACTGAGTGGTATGGTTGAGATTTGAACCTAGGTCCACTGACTCCAGATCCAGTATTCTTTCTAGTGCTCTGTGCCTTAGTTTAAGATACCCTGGGAGGCAGAATGATGCTTTTAAATGCATAAAATCAAATGTCCAGGATTATAAGGGAGACCAATTCGATTAAAATAGCTATCAAAATATTAAAAAAAAACAAGTTCATAGATTCCAGTTTTAAGAACCCCTAACTTGAAAACTTATACTTTTCTTATGGTAATTTGAACTTACACAAAAGAAGACTTAAGAAGCAGATTTATACATATGTGGGGGCAGCAACCAGTATCTTCAAATGAGGTCTGGAAAAGGTAATGCCAGGGCAATCCAAGCAGAGTAGCTTAATGTATAGATTGGGCAAAAGCCTCCCAATAATATGGTTTTATACAGAAAGGTAAGTGTCTTGGGTCAGGTTGTCTGGTTTCTCATCAGTAAAGGTTCAAGCAGAAAAATGGTCAGTTAGATGGGCATGAACCATCAAGGTGGGAAAGATTATGGTCATTTCTAGAAAAGGTTGGGAAAGTTGTGAGTGTATCTAGAAGAGAAACAGACTACTACTACCACAGACCAGGTACTCATCCTTCATCAAAGTAAAGCATTTTTTTTGGACTCTATACTTTCCCATATCTAGTTGGCCATCAATTAGTTTTAAAATGAACCATCCCTGGCATCTCCCTGCCTATCAGTCACTTTCAAAAGTCATGATCTTTAAATACATAGATCTTTTATCTCCACAGATACAGGCTGGTCCCAAATGTTCATTTCCCTGAACAACTCCATGATCTAGAACGGGCTACCAAGTACTTCCTGCAGCCCCACGTCCTGGAGAAGTATTCTGTTGATCCAGAGAGAATAGCCATTTCTGGAGACAGTGCTGGTGGAAATTTGGCTGCAGCTCTCAGTCAGCAGGTAATATGGGCAGGAGGGAACTTTGTTGTTGTTTTTTTGTTTGTTTTACTCTCTGTTGTTCTGTTTTGTGGCTTCTATGGCAACACCTCCTTTGGGCGGTATTGGAAATGAAAGGATCTGTCCAAGGTGCTGCTCCCATGACCTAAAGAGTAGTCGGAGAAGACTATTTCAGGACCCTATGGTTGAAGCCCAGAAGAACTAGCTCTGTAGTCAGATCCCACCACGGATTCTAGTTATCTGTGTTACTTCAGGCAGGTTGTCCTCTGGACCTTAATTTCCTCAATTGTAAAATGGGGAGGTCAAACTAGATAACCTCCGAGTCCTTTCCAGCTCCAAATCCAAGATGCCATGATTTAAAAAATGAATGAGTAAAGTGTGTCCTAGAGAGAAAGGTATGTGGTACAGCTGATAGAGAGCGGAGCCTAGAACTAGGAAGAACTGAGTTCAAATCCCACCTCCAACTCTTATTAGCTGTATGATCCCCGCCAAGGAACTGAACTGTCTAAGCTGGTTTCCTCAACTGCGGCCAGCTAGATGGCACAGTGGGTGTAGCTCTAGGCCTGGAGTCAGGAAAACTCATCTTCCAGAGTCCATATCTGGCCTCAGACACTTAGTAGCTGTGTGACCCCGGGCAAGTTATTTAACCCTATTTGCCTCAGTTTCCTTATCTGTAAAATGAACCGAAGAAGGAAATGGCCAACCATTCCATACCTCTGCCAAGAAAATCCCATATGGGATCATGAAATGTTAGATATAAAAGGAATGATTGGACAACAGCAAAAACAGCACTTACCTTACAGAGTTGTTGTAAGAATAAAATGAGATAATATTTGTAAAGTATTTAGCATAGTGCCTGATATATAAGTGCTTATTCCCTTTTCTTCCCCACCTCATTTATTGAGTCAAATTGCTTTTAGCAAAGTAAAATATGTACATTAATGTACATTATTAGAACCTAATGGATTTTAGTTAAGCCTAAAGCATTTATCTTCTCTGTCTTTTAAAAAATATATTCTTATTGCTTGGTTTCACACCACCTTCATTTCCATTTTCTTCACTACCTTATAAGGAAGGTGTGCTATTATTGTTTAACAACTGGCTCTCTGGGAGAAAAATCTATGTTCCCCGTACTTTGCAGTTTAACTGTGTTATCATATTTTCTCCATCACTTTCTTAAATCTAGACAATCAGCAAAGCAAGCAATGCCTGATATGTAGCATTTGCCAGTCTCAGAGGTGGGAACATTCATACAGAAAATTTAACCAGCAGCCCTCACAAGCCCAACATGAGTCAGCTCTAGCACTTCACCACCTGTAAGTCTTTTAATAGAAGAAAAAGAAAGATCATCCTTCGGAGTTGGAAGGGTCTTCAGTTACCATCTGTTTCTCTTCATTTTATAGAGGAGAAAAATGTGGCTTGCCCAAGGATGCTTGGATAGTATCAGATGAAGCTTACTTTGAACTAGGGCCCTCTGATTCTAAGGCATTGCATTGCACTGAACAGTTTTCTATTTTGTTGTCTTTCCTTCCTGAGGTCACTATGGAAAAAGAAGGGGAAAGATAGTTCATCAACATCAGCCAAAGCATCAACCAAGTCTGTACAGTATTCTGTACCTCACTCTCACCTACTTTTGCAAGGAAGGGTGAGAGGAAGTCGCTTTGGGGTACATCTCCTTCCTGTACTCTTTTATGTTTTTCCCCCATCTCCCCCAGAAATGATTCTGTTTTGTGTTGCAGGAGGATGATGGGCTGCTGATACTTGCTTTTTTTCTGACTTCTTTCCCACCGTTCCTCCCCACCATGCTGCTTCCCATTTCCAATTAGGAAGGAGTTACCATCTTATTTTTATACCATTTTTTTTTGTTTTCATCTATTCCTTTCACTACTCTTAGGTTTATGGAATCCTGCTGTGTAGAAAGTTAGGAGCAAGTATTATGGAGTATAAAAATTATGGGTTTAAAATAAAAATCCCTTTAGTACCTAATGCAATAGTTCTATAAGCATTCAATCAATACTGTTGAGATGGTACTTTGATACAGTGGATGGAGAGCTGAAATACTAGGGTTCAAGTGCTATCTCCAATACATGATCTTCATCATGGCTAGTATTTCTATAGCAGTTTAAAGTTTGCCAAGTATTGTCTATGTCTTTTGTTCCTCATGTACAGTAGGTGTTCTACAAATGAAGAGACTGAGACTTAGGAGAGGTAAAGTAGTTTTCTCAAAGTCATAGGAATAGTGAGAACCTGAGGCAGGATTTGAACTCAGTTCTTTCTGACTCTATCCATTACACTGCCTAGCTGTCTCATGCTAGTTATGTGATCCTGGTACATAACATAATGACCAGCATCCTAGTCAGCTCTCTTAAGATTATGTTACAGGGGCAGCTGATCGGTGCAGTGGATAAAGGCAGGAGGCAGGAGGATCTGAGTTCAAATCCAGCCTCAGCCACTTAAGAATTACCTAGCTGTGTGACCTTGGGCAAGTCACTTTATCCCACTGTCTGGTTAAAAAAAAGATTATAAGTTACAGCGAAGGTACTGACTTGCTTAGATCAAGGGAATTTCATCATCTTCCTATACCAGTGAAATACAAGTCTCTAATTGCTGTTAATTAACTTCACTCAGTTTTAGTTATTTTAAATTCTCATCTGGGTCTGATGTAGATGAATGATGTCAGACAAAATACCCTTCCTTTCTCCACAGTTTGTCCAAGATGACACCTTCAGGGATAAAATCAAGCTCCAGGCTTTGATCTACCCCGTCCTCCAAGCTCTCGACTTCAATACCCCGTCCTACCAGCAGAATATGAACTCCCCAATCCTGCCCCGCCATGTCATGATCAGGTATTGGATCGACTATTTAAAAGGGAACCAAGAGTTCGTCCAGGCCATGGTGGTGAACAACCACACTTCCCTGGATGTGGAGCGGGCTGCCACTCTCAGGTCTCGGCTCGACTGGCTTTCCCTCTTGCCTGAATCCATCACCAAGGATTACAGACCTGTCATGCAGACTGTGGGCAATGCCCAAATCGTCCAAGAGCTCCCCCAGCTCTTGGATATGCGTTCAGCCCCACTGGTTGCTGACAAGGAAGTCCTTCAGAACCTGCCAAAGACCTATATCTTGACCTGTGAACATGATGTCCTTAGGGATGATGGCATCATGTATGTCAAGCGCCTGGAGGGTGTGGGCGTGGATGTGACCCACGACCACTTTGAAGATGCCTTCCATGGCTGCATGATTTTTACATCTTGGCCCACCAACTTCTCAGTGGGAGTTCGGACTAGGGACAGCTACATCAAGTGGCTGAAGGAAAATCTATGAAGATGGATGGCATCCTAGAGAGGAACATGGGCCCTTCTTGACCGATGGCATTCATGAGGGGTCACTTTTGCACCTTCTGACTTCCCCCAGGTGGCTACCAGGTCATGGTGCTTTTTGCCTGGGAGAAGCCAAGTGATGAATTTGAGTAGAGAAGATTTGAATCTGTTTTCCAAACTGGACTAACCAGCCTTCTGGTCCTCCCAGAGAGTTGCCAGGGTCCCAAACTACCAAAGGATTCTGGGAAAGCATAATCTTTATACAGAAGACCATTTATGGAGGAAAACTTGCCAATCCCCTCTAAAGAATTTTATGTAAATCTGGTTCCATTTTGCAAATAACTTATTGCTGATTTCTTAAAAGTCTAAAATCACCCCCCCCCATCCCTACTCATTAAATGTCTTTGTTCCTCTTTTGCACAGACAGTTTTCTTGTAGGGACATGGGCTTCATTCCTCCTCAGTGTCTTTTGTAAAAGATGATAATCCACTGATCCTTTAGGATTAGCCTCTTTCTTTAAACTTCACTTTTAACCACATGTATTAGAGAAAAAAAATTACACTGGATTTTGTACATAGTTAAGCATTTTTGTTCTCATGTGATATTAGAGTACATGCAATCTATGGGGTGGGGGGTGGCAGGGTGGAGAGGGATTTGGGGATAAATGTATTTCATTTGAGAGTGTAGATAATAAATGGAAAAGGCCTATTCACTGAAAGATTATTTTTAGTATGTAAGTATAAGTAACCTGCAAGAAGATACACATGTGTGATGTATGAGCAGGTAGGAGGGCATATTTCATTATCATTAATGTTATAACAAAATCCCTGAGAGTATATATAATCTAGTTTCAAAACCTCTTAACTCATCCATTTATGAGTTTGTTTGTTTTTTGATTGGGAACATTCTGAAATGTTAGGCATTTGGTTCATTTTTTTTTGTGAGATTGCCATTCTCCAAAGTGATGTTACACGGTCCTTTTAATCTGTCCTCTATTAATGTACATATTATGTCTGGAAGTTGGCCAGAGCAGATTCAAGTCCTTTGAGGAAATCATCAAATTTCAAAAGGACTCAGACCAAAGTTTCTGTATCCACTCATTGCACAAGCATCAGATCTTTGTCATTTAGTGATTTGGCCTTATCTTGACTTTGATGCATGGGAAAATAGGAGAATTTCTTCTCTTCTGAGCACAGAGTATATAATCTATCTTATTTCTTCCCTCTCCCTGCACTATTTATTGCATTTGATGAGCCAGAGGCCACAAACATTTCACCTTGGAAGCAAAAGCAAGACAATTATAAATAAAAGATACATACAGATGTGTATACATGTCTATAAAAGAACCCAATCATTAATCAGACAGATGTTGTTCTTTGTTCATCCCTTAATGGGTCTTCCCCAAACCCCTCCTCCCAGAACATTACTGGACATAAACAGAGGCTACTGTCACTGTTCCACCAAATATTTGCTTTGTAGAAAACTTGGAATTTTAACTTTTGCCCCATATAATAAGTGACCCTTATAAAAACTGATTTGGTTTTTTTTTAAACTGTGATTCAAAGATCAAATTTTGAGTCATGCAATGGGTTGTACCCATTTTTAACGATTTTTTTCTTGCTGCTAAGATAAGAAATGTCTCAAGAGCATCTGAAAATCACATCTTGTAGAATTGTGAAAAAAGTTTCTGGGGATTTGAGTGATCAGAATCCTATAGTAGACTGCCCACAGAAATTCTCTCATTGCACTAAAAATAGATGATTAAAAATGTATGTGTTCCCAGATTTCTGACTACTACAGTCCCATGGACTTGAACTAGACTGGGAAAGCTAGATTTATCCTAATTTTCTGCCCAACTCTTGCTAGGATGAAATTATAAATTTGTAGCATTAGAACTGAAGAAACCATAAAGGTCATCTGGTCTATTTTTTTAAGCGACTTGCTTAAAGTCATGTAATTTTATGAAATGATGACAGTTAGTGATCATGGTCACACTAATCTTGAAGGAATTTTTATAGGGTGGTCGTTTTAGTCACTGTTGTTTTCTTTTTTAAAGAAGTTTTATTTAGATTTTTAAAGTTTTACACATTGCTTCAATGCCAGGAGCTCCTTTTTTGGGTTTTTTTTTCTGTTTTATAAAAATGTGTTTGATTTTTTTAAAAAAAATTATTTGTTCTTTCCTGATATCAATGTTGTATATATGAAGTGTGAAGAAAAAGCCTCCAGGAAGTTAAATACTAAAAAGTTAATGATAAATTCACTTTAATGTTTTAACTTTTATTTGTGGAGAATTAAAGAACAACTTGATGTATTTTGCTTGAGGGCTCTGCATGACCTTTGGCCTTTTAAAAAATTCTTTTAGTTCCTACCCTACAAAAAGAAATAAAGAAAAAAAATACAAAGCAAAAAATGAGTAGTGTGTGGTTTATAAGATGAAAATTCAGTTAACCCTAAGCATCTGTTTCATTTGTACCATATCTGAAAATAAAATGACTGAATTTTTTGGTGACATCCTATTCTAGGTTACTCAAGATAACTCATGACTTTTTCTGGGCTCTCCTCCTTTGTATCATTTCCCTAAAAAGCAGATCTATGTATGTAGTAGGAAGCTGCAGAAACCGAAGCCACATCCAAATGTCTTGGGCCACTAGGGAAGTTCAATTTCCTTTAAACTATGGATGGGTGTATTCCCTTTTGCTACAGCAGTTTCATTTCTGAAAAGATGTAAGGACAGTTCTTTGAAAACTTTTAAAGTGCTATATAAATGTCAGTTATTGCTATTGCTTTTTATTATAGGAGCCATGCCTTCATTATATAATATTTATGTATTATGTGATAGCTTAGCTTTGTTGGTGTTGTTCTGGAAAGTTATGGAAAACTCCCCTGGTGCAAAAGCACCTGTGTCATTTAGCACTGAAGAATGGATTCAGACCTTGGCCTCTTTCTTGTTTGACTAAAGCATTCTTTATTATTTAGTCATAAGGGAAGAACTACTAATGGAGGCCAGGGCCAAGAATTTCAAGAGCTGACTCAACATCTTCACTCAGTTTCACAAGAATGAATATTTTTATAGTCTGTTGAGAAGACAAAAGAATGGTGGTAGATGAATAATGAAGGGATACTAAGTTGAAGGAGTAGAATAAAATAGAGGCAGAGTGACCGAGAAGTTTTGAGTGGAGGGAACGTTTGGAGAAAAGGCTAACATTTTCAGCAAATTGATTACAGAAAGGAAGATGTTCATTCTCATTGTTCTACTGAAGACAGCAAGGTTTTTTCATAATCCATTAGGGTCAAAATGTCTAGTGTACCCATAATGCTTTACAAAAATATCAAGTACATTGAATATATAGAAATCTTACACCATTCTTAAACTTGGCACCATATCCTACAGGTTGCTACTCTACTCTGCCATCTTTCAATTAACTGAAGCACTGGCGTGTGAATCCATCTGGAAGAGAATAATAGCATTTACCCATATAACACTATGCATAGGTTACCTCATTTGATCCAAGGACCTTGTGAAGGAGGATTGATGCCATTTTAGAGGTGGCCCTCCTCCCTCTCCTTCTCTTCTCCCTCTGTCCATGTGGGAGTCAGACTTTACATGTGTGTCCTTTGTTCAAAGGTATAGAAATTTTGATTGCTTATCCTTTCCAAGGGATCTTGGGTCTTGAGGGGGACTAGATTTTTTTTCTTCCTGATTCAAAACTGGAACAATGAACTTTTTTTGTCTCATGTAGTTTTTATTTGTGATTTCTTGAATGTAGCTCTGAAAAACCAAGCCCGCAATGATTTGAATGGAATTTTTCCTTGACTGTGCCTTTATGCCCAAATCACTCTGACTTTCACTAACCTCTCAAAAGTAAATCCCAGCCCAAGTCTCAGTTGCTCATAGTTTGGGTTTTGAGGGAGTGTAAATAGCAATTGTTTCAGTTCTAGCCAGAAACCTAGGGTCTTCCCTTCCCAAATCAATTCTTTTGTGAAGGCAAAGTAGGCCATCTTTTGCCTCATTTCTTATCTAGTTTTTTGGTTTTAGGTTTTTGCAAGGTAATGGAGTTAAGTGACTTGCCCAAGGCCACACAGCTAGGTCATTATTAAATGTCTGAGGTCAGATTTGAACTCAGGTACTCCTAACTCCAGGGCTGGCGTTCTATCCACTGCACCACCTAGCTGCCCCTCTTATCTAGTTTTTAACCACTGAAAGAACATTGTCTCAGACAAACTGAGATCTGGAAAAGACCTTAAAAAGAGGTCTTCCACTGCACCTGGGACCATCTCGAGTCATCCGGATTCATATCTGGTCACTGGACTCTGATGTCTCTGGAGGAGAGAGTGAGGTTGGCGACTTCACACAACCCTCCTTTCCTCGAATCCAAGTCACTTGTAAGTCATGCATCTCCTCCCTGATGATGCCATCGGTCCTCTTAGCATGAAGGACAAACAACAAAAGTGGACAAATTGAGGCGTGTTGTTCAACTCAGCCAAGGTCCCATGTCCTCGATGGACTTGGACTTCAGACCTTCCTGAGCCTCAAGCTGCTCTTCTTTTGTCACTATTTGCTGAGTGTTTCAGTTGTGTCTGACTCTCCCTGACTCAATTCAGGGTTTGGCAGATATACTGGACTGGGTGACCATTCCTTCTCCAGTTTGTTTTACAGATAAGGAAACTGAGGCAAACAAGGTTAAGTAATTTGCCCAGGATCACATAGCTAGGAAGGATCTGAGATCAAGTTTGAACTCAGGAAGACAGACCGATGGCATCATCAGGGAGGAGATGCATGACTTACAAGTGACTTGGATTCGAGGAAAGGAGGGTTGTGTGAAGTCGCCAACCTCACTCTCTCCTCCAGAGACATCAGAGTCCAGTGACCAGATATGAATCCGAATGACTGGAGATGGTCCCAGGTGCAGGGGAAGACCTCTTTTTAAGGTCTTTCCTCCCACAATCTATCCATTGTTCCACCTATAGGCTCCCTTCTCTTCTCTATTTTAACGCAAAAATGACCAGTTGACGGGGTTTAAGAACACTTAAAAAATTCATTTAAATGCCAGCAGAGGGTGCCCTTGAAGAATTGTACTTTGTGAAAAAAAATGATTCCAATTTGGAGGGAGGGAGGGAGGGAGAGAGAGAGAGAGAGAGAGAGAGAGAGAGAGAGAGAGGCAGAGACAAGGCAAAGGATGGCAAGTCAAAATAAATGAAAAGACTTTTTTTTTTAATTGAGAAGTATTTTTAGGCTCTTTCAAATATATCATAGAAAAGGGCCGAGTTCTTACAAAAGGAGTTTTTGTTAAAAAGCCAAAACTATGATTTGCCTGTGTGTCTAACAGGCTCTCTTGTTTGTTTGTTTTTAAAGCTTTTATTCAGGATGACTGTTTATTCTCCTTTTGGAAAATGACTCAGAATACCATGCTTTGCATTTAAGTAGATCCTGTTTAGTGAGGTGGCACACGGAGGGCTTGCATCTCTCTGTTGTGGCTGCAGGCTAATGAGCCTCCCAGCAAACAGCTGCAGCATCAGGACCTTGCAAAAATGGAGAGAATCTCTTTGAAACCAGTGAGAAAGATTGGCTGCTTTCTTAGAAGTAAAAGCTCATATCTAGGTCTCCTCTGGAAGCAGTGTCTCTTGGTTTTAGAGAGGCTGGTGACTTTGCACAATCTTCCCACACTTAACTCCAATTGACTTGCATATCTGGACATCACGTCCCTGATGTTATGGTCCTCTTTGAGAAGGAAGGACAAGGGGCAGCTAGGTGGCACAGTGGATAGAGCCCCCCAAAGGAAGGACAAACAACCACCAATATAATCATATTTATCATCCTTCAAGGTTTGTAAAACACTTTACACACATTATCTCACCTAAGTCTGCTGAAAATCCTGGAAGATAAGTTCTCTAAAGATTGTCTTAATTTTACAAGTGAGAAAATTGAGATAGATTAAGTTACTTGTTCATATACTAGAAAGTGTCTGAAGTAAGATTAGAACCAATGTTTTCCAGTCTCCATATTGAACCCTAGCCACTAAGCTACAGTTTCTTTCAAAACAGTAGTGGAATGAGTGTGTGCTTGTGTGTGTATGTGTTTGTGTTAGGGTGCATGTATGTGAAAAGTTACCTGTGCATCCATCCATTTAAATAAATATTTGTACTTCTCTTTACCGCTCAGAAAAGATGCTTCCCATTCATGTGTCAAAATCATAAAATAACTTCATAGGCATAACAAGATATGTAGTTTGATGATATTTCTATTCATTAACAGCAAGTGAGACATAAACAGACATGTTCACCAAATTTATTCATCACCACAATCATGGAAGAGATTCAGCCCAAAATCCAAGTTGAGAGAGATTCCCTATAATTAGAGGACATTGTGTGAACAGAATCAATCCCTGTAATATTGTAGTCTCCTAAAAAGAGATCTCATTCTAAAGGGTTTGGCCTGACTATCCATAAAGGGCAAAACCAAGCGGATAAAGAATACCTATCGTTCGGGTCTGATGTACTGTTGGCTTGAGCAATCTGAGAACTCATCTAACAGTATCTTTGAGATTGGACAATGAAATGTTTCTAGAACCTTAATCTAGAATTTACATAATGCTGACTGAATAAAGACCTAGATCTGGAGTCAGGAAGACCCAAGTTCAAATCTAGCCTCAGACACTATATGGTCCTGGACAAGTTATTTTGTCCTCATCTGTAAATCAAATTATCTCAATACTCATTGGCTTCATGACTTGTCGTTCTCCTTACTCATCAAGATAGTAGTTCTGGGATCATTTCATTTTCTCTAACAAGGAAGAAATGTTTCATTTGCACTTGCTAGAGGAAATGCTTCCTCATGTCTCTTGCCACTCTTCACTTGGTGCTCCTCTCTCGATTAAACAGAGGCCAATTGCCTTAATCACTGAGAAGTCCCGAGGGTCTTGCTCTCCAAGTTTAATTTTTGGTTTTTGGACTAAGCAAAAGATTTCATTCTTGACTTCTATGTCTCATCTCCCTCATCTACCCTTAATAATTAAATGGGCATGGCCATGACCTGGAAAAGGCCTTAGCTTTAAAAGGTCAAGATCTCCCATTGCATCTAAGGTCATCTCCATTTGTTCTGATTCATATCTGACCTGGACTCAGATGACTCCAAAGGAGCCAGTGAAGTTGGTGACTTTGCCCAGTACCCCCTTAAATTGCTTGTTATGGCCTCCCCATATGATGATGTGGTCTTCTTTGAGAATGAAAGACAATAACCTACTATGCCAGTACAGGTAAAGTTAAATTTTACTTTTATGTCATTAGTTACTTTTTCAGCCTATTTCTAATGAGTTTTAAGATCCTTACAAAACAGCCTTATCACTTAATATTAACCCAGTAAAATGTGAAAGTTCCCCAGAACTTTCACAAATTATTTCTAATTACATTGTTTCATATGGAAAAAATATGGTCCCTACTCATTACTTTCACCACTCTTCAAGAATTCTGGAACAAATTAATGATGAGTACCTAGGTACCACCGTAATGATAACACCTATGTTACAGAATTGTTGTGAGAATCAGATGAGACAATATTTTTAGACTGCCTTGCTAACCTCAAAGCACTAAATAAATGCTACCTACATAAGCCCAGAGTTGAACAGAATGAGGAAGATAGAGAAATTGCAATTTTTTCTTTGAATGATCCCACTTTTCCCCAAATTAAAGGTTCATCCTTTTTATACCAATATTCTTATAGACAAAGAACTTTAAAAGATTTAGGAACTTTGATCAATGCAACAACCAACCAGAATTCCAGAGGTTTGATGAGGAAGACTATAATTTATATCCCGCTGGACTAGTGATCAAGTTGGGATGCAGAATAAAATGCACGTTTTTGGACAAGGCTGATGTAGAAATTTGTTTTGTTGGACTATGAATATTTGCTATATGCTTTCTTTTTCTTTTTTCTTTTTCCTTGAGGATATCTCATTACATTCCATTTGGATTAATGTATACCATGGAAACAATGTAAAGACTGGTAAATTGCCTTGGGGGGAGGAAATAAGATTAGGGGAAAAATTGTAAAACTCAAAATAAATAAAATCTTTAAAAAAAAGAAAGGGAGAGAAAATTTTGTTAATTAAAAACAGACTCTTCTAGTGATGATAGGTGGCTGAAAATCACGGAATATTATAGACACCAAAGAATTTAAATTAAAAATCACCTGAAAGGGTGGTTAGGTGGTGCAGTGGATAGAGCACCAGCCCTGGAGTCAGGAGGACCTGAGTTCAAATCCGACCTCAAACACAATAGTTACCTAGCTGTGTGGCCTTGGGCAAGTCACTTAACCCATTGCCTTACAAAAAAAATCACCTGAAGGTTAAAGGGGGGTGGGTGGGAGTGATTAGGCTGCAACACATGATGGAGAAATCAAGGATGTCCTCAAGGAAATTCGTGAGCAGATAGGTTGGTTAGTCTCCTGGCAAAAGTGAGAGGCAACTGGTGGCTGGCCGAAGATGGTTCTGTCACCCCAGGATTCACAAGAGGGAAGGGAGCATCACTTTGGAAAAGTGGTAAAGGTGGCTCTGTCTGTCTAAACTATAAATGCCGTCCTGGGGAGGGGAGGGGGGGAGGAGGCAGAGAAGTAGGGGTCTCAGAAACTTGCAAAAGGAGGAATCTCGAAAACTAACTTTGCAGGTGAATGGAAAAAAATAAAATAGCATTAAAAAAAGAAACCTTCCAGAAAGTCACTAATGATAAACTCGTGGGAGATCATGAGCAAGAGCCCCCCAGGATGGGAGGGTGGCCTCCAAAGTGATTGTCAGCGCCAACACAGAGAAGCTGCACACCAGTGGGGGGGTAAGACATGCTCGGTGGTTTCTATGGGAGCCACAGGTAGGGGCCAGGGCTGTGCTAAGTCACCCACTTCCATTTCTCCTCCAGAGCCATCTGGGGTCCAGTGGCCAGACATGAGTCAGGATGAGCCGAGATGAGCCGAGACGACCCTGGATGCCAGGCCATCAAGGGTGAGGTGACTTGCCCAAGATCACCCAGCCAGTAAGCATCAGTCCTGCTGACTTCAGGACCAGTGCTCTACCCACTGCACCACCTAGTTGCCCCCTTCCCCAGACTTTTGCTGTGGCCAACATACTAACTTACTATGGGGAGTAAAGGAATATTTTGGACCATTATCTTTAAAAGCCAGAATTCTAGCAAGGTGAAATTTGTACCAAATTCACCATGAAGCAACCAAACATTCCCTTTCTCATCTTGAGACTTCTCCCTGCCCCCATTCCCCTACACCTGGTTTGCACTTTCTCACCTTAATCCCTCAGAAAACCCAACTTCCATGAAGGTTTAATGCATTCACAACCTCCAACATTTTCTAACCTCCGTAGTTCTTCTTTCTGCCTTCCTCACACCTGAGGCACCTAGGTGGTGCAGTGCTTAGAGCGCTGGTTTTGTAGTCAGGAGGACAGGAGTTTGAATCTGGCTTCAGACACTTGAGGCTGGTCACTTCACCCTGACCGCCTCCCATGCAGGGTCACCTCCAGCCAGCCTGATTCCTATCTGGTCACTGGACCCAGATGGATCAGGAGGAGAAAGTGAGACTGGGGACTTAGTACAGCCCCCCCCATCCAATTCACATGCTTGTCATGGCATCACCTCCCTGATGTCACAATCTTTTTTGAAAATGGACAAACATCATCATCCCCAAATCTGTAGTGGGAAGGATGGAGACAGTGTCTAAGGAGAGGCTAACAGCGGATGTTGGAGTGGCTTCCATTGCACATGCCACAGGCACAGTCCTTAAGGAGTGGCTAACACCTGATCTAAGGGTAGACATGCGGCCACCCAGCCAAATTTAGGTATACCCAAAGGGGCATCTGCTGCTGGATTCACTGCCAAACGGGGTCTCTAAAAGCTAATTCAGAATCAGCCACAACACAAAAATTACAAGCTTTGTTTCCAATACAAAAAGGAAATTATAATAGTTCTCCTTCTTGAGTGATCCCAGATCTATATAGTCTAAATCAATTTTCCCTAAATAGTCTCCACAGGAATTTTTCCCTGGTTTCTTAAAAAGTGATTCATCCCAGGTGTCACACAGCTAGTAAGTATCTGAGGTCAAATTTGAACTCAGATCCTTCTGACTCCAGGATCTGTGATCTATCCACTGTGCCATCTCAGTACCCCCAAAGATTTATTTTTTAAAACTGATAAATTTATGTAGTTCTCCTCTAGAGCCAAAAAAAAAAAAATCAAAGTTCTAGAAAATAGAGCACCCTCCAATATTCACTGGTTCTAGGAAAGGTGGCAGAGAACCTCCTGGAAAGGAAGAAGGGACTTGTTTGGAGACAAAGGGGAATGGAGGCCACGGCGCTAGTTAGGGATCAGGATGGGACCCTAGTCTGGGTCCTTGTGTTGTCAATTTGAGGCCAAACACCAAGACAACAGCTGCTGACCCTCTGCCTGGAAATAAACTGTGTAGAAAAGTGAGAACACAGAGACTGCATCATAGTGGGAGTTGGAGAGGTGACTGGCTTGGGCTCCTCTGGCATCTCCAGACATGGAGATGCACTCCTCTCTTGTTTATCCTGACTTACTTCCCCTCTTTATCTGTCCCCACCAATAACTGGGTGGGATACGGGATGGGAAAAACTCTACTTCCCTTCAATGAAAGTCTGAGTGATTGATGTCTGGAACACCCATCTCTATAAACTCCACTTTGGGTCACTAGTCATGCATATGATGGGTTTGTAAATACACTTTGCTGGTGGAACCTGACTAGGGGTTTGAAATCAGGGGGGTGGGGTGGAGAGAGAGAGACAGACACAGAGAGAGACAGAGAGACAGACACAGACACAGAGATGAGAGACAGAGACACACACAGAGACAGACAGAGACAGACATAGAGAAGAGACACAGAGACAGAAACACACATACACACAGAGACAGAGAAAGAAACCCTGAAACAGAGAAAAACAGATAGACAAAGTCAGAAACACAGAGAAAAGAGAAACAGAGCCAGAGATAGAGACAAAGGTAGTAAAGGAAGCAATATAGCTCAGTTCTGTCCTACAGACAAATCATCAGGACAACCTGATTATTAAACAAGCAATAAATGGGATCTAATTCATATTGAGGATAATAGCAGAATGTTTCTTTCATACCCGAGAAATTGATTGTAGGAAGAAACTGAAAGTAAAGGACTTTGTGCTAAAAAACCTCAGTCTTAAATTTGAAGAACTACCTTGGAGGACTTAAAAAAAAAACCCAAAATACAAAAAAACCCAAACCCTTACTGCCTGTGTGAGAACCAGGGCAAATCATTTCACTCTGCCTCAGTTTCCTCATCTGTAAAATGAGTTGGAGAAGGAAATAGCAAACCACTCCAGTAACTCTGTGAAGAAAACCTCCCCTGGCGTTGCAAAGAGTTGGACACAACTGAAAAATGACTGAAACAGCCTACCAATAATATCCTAAGTAGAGTTCCTATCCCTATTTATTGTCTCCCTTGTTCAGAAGGTAAACTTTTATCTTGGATCCCCAGTGCTTAGAAACACATAACTGTAATAGTTGCTTAATTGATGCTTATTAATTCATTGATTCTAATTACAAATCCAACTTGGACTCCAAGCCAGCATTTTTCTTCCTGCCATCCATCAGTTCCTTAACAAGAATTTATTAAGTGTTTAGTGAATTCCCTGCAATGTAAACTATGACTCACTAATGTGCAACTTTGACTAATGGGCAGAATAATTAGAGAAAGATAGGAAAGAAGAACTTTTTAGGGCTTTGTGAAGATTGGGGGTGCAGGGTTTGTTCAGGAGCTCCAGAGTGGTTCTGTTTGGTCAAAATACTGATTGTGTGAAAGGGAACAGTTAAGAGTTTATTGTTGCTGTTGTTGCCTTGAAATACAAGAAAAAACTGGAGAAATACGGTTTGACAAATAGTTGCTTAATTTGATATTAGATTTGATATTATCAGAGGACTCTAGAATGGTGGATAAGAGGGCTGAAGATCAGGAAGACAGTTTAAATATAACTTCCAAAACTTACTGACTGTGAGACCTTGGGCAAGTCACTTCTGTTTCCTCATCTGTAAGATGGAGATAATTGGAGCATCAACCTCTCAATGTTGTTTTGAGGATCAAAGAGTTTAAGAATGTCAAGTTCTTTGGGTAACTGTAAGGGACTGTCCTGTATGGGAGTACTATAAACTTTTGTCACCTGGTGTCCTCAAGTACAGGAGCTTTGTTTTACTGGTTGATTGGAAAGTGCCATGGGAGTGGGAGTGGACCAGGGACTAGACCAGGGACTGGGGAAGATATTTAAGCACTTGTATTTGGTTTAATAAATGGAGATCTGGGAGAACTGTCTCCCACATCTCCCTCATCTTGTCTATCCTTGTCTCCTTTGTCTCTGTTTGCCTAAGTAAGGATAAACTAGCCGGAAGGAACTTAACAGGTAACCCTAAAGCACTATATATCTGCTAGTTTTTTTAATCATTATACTATTTAGAGACACTCAAGATCTTTGGATGTCCAGACCAGATCTGTATAGAAGGAAGATAATATGAATAATCAATAAATAATCAATATGAATAATGAATTGAAAGGGAAGGAAGAGGAGGTGAAGCAGAAAGGTCTTATTCTAAGTATTCCAGATGCTGAAATGTCCCTTCTTTTGGGATCTCACTCTATTACCTTATATTCTCTTCCCTTTCACAGAATAAAAGTAGATTTAGATGAATAGGATATGGCCAAAGCCATGTTGTTCAGAACCCTGGAACCGCGCCCCCCCCCCCCCCCCCCGCTTTGTTTCCAGGAATCCAGGAAATTTCTTCTCTAAACCAAGAGTTAAGTTTCATTGAGGCACAGATTAATCTGGTGTAGAATAACAGAGTCATCAAACTCCTTAGACTTCGCCTTCTTCTCCCCTCCCACCAGAGAGGAGTGATTTCTTAAGTTAGTGGCAGAACTGGACTCTCAACAGCCTCACACCCAAAACAAACTATAAAATGTCTTGAAAAACTCAGAAATAATGGAGAAAATAGGTTTGGGAAAAGAGTTTTTATGTTCTTCTTCCAGGCAATATGGGTCATGAATCCCAGTAATAGAGCTGAAAGTCTACTCCCTTCATCTGACAAATCTTTTGCCCCCTTGGACAATGATGTTGTGTCCCTAACACTTAGCACAGTCCCAATATGTTGCTGTTGTTCAGATGATTGGTGATTCCATAGACTATGTCCATAGAGTTTTCTTGGCAAAGATACTTGAATGGTTTGCTATTTCCTTCTCCAAGGCATTCTCATTTTATAGATGAGGAAATTGAGACAACAGAGCTTAAATAACTCGCCCAGGGTCACATAGGTAGTCAGAGTCTGAGGCCAGATTTGAATTCAAGTCTTCCTGACTCCAGATCTTCTATCCAGTGTATCACTGTACCACCTATTTATGTACTCCAAAGTAGTTGGCACATAGTAGATGATTAATAAATATTTATTGACTAATAGACCTTGGCTCTCAGGGTGGACCAGGAGTTAAAACAGCTCACCCCAAAACAGGCTCCAAAACACTAGACTCAGTAATCTGATTAATAGAGAGCAAAAGAATTAGGGAACTTTGAGATCACCTAGTCTGACCTCTATCATTTTATAAGTAAGGAAACTGTTGCCAGGGAGATACTGGGACAATTTAATAGATGAACTTGCATTTGAATTCAGAGCTCCTCTCAATTTTTGCCTCCATTCTCTGAGAATTGACTTACTTAAATTCATTTGGTTTCTGAAGGGAAAAATTTATAGTGAATCCTCCCTGGGTTGGGTGGCATTGTAGATAAAGTGCTGGATCTGGAATCAGGAAGACCTGAGTTCAAATGTGGTCTCATACACTTACTAGATATGGGACCCTGAGCAGGTCATTTAACCTTTTTGCCTCTGTTTTCTCATTAGTAAAATGTAAGGGTTCCACGAAAACAGCTGTATTCTTCTAAATATCTATATATTTCTCCCCTTTCCCGTCCCCTTGAATTGTTGGGAGGATCAAATAAGATACTGTTTCTAAAGTGACTAAAATATAGTAGATGCCTAATAATTTCCTTCCTAATTATTTCTTAATCGTAATGTTTGACTTTCTTAGAGCATATTCCCAGTAACGGTATTTTTGGATAAAAGAATATGTTCATTTAGAGAATTTTAAAAAATTTAGGCACTCTTCTTGTTTGTTTCCATTTTCTCTTTCCCTCTACCCAAGTCAGTGTGGTTTGAAAATATTTATCCCATCAAAAGAAAAATTAATGAATAGATTCATAGCCATTAGATTTTGTGACTGTTGAGGTGAATTGAATGGTTTTTTTTTCCTTACCTTGACTTTTCCCCTTCAATTTGATCTTCAAGTGAAAGCATTATAAGAGAATGATTCATTCAGGAATTCTTGAAGTAAATTTCACTTAGGACTTTGTTTCCATTTCATATCAAATATCACTGAGTAGGAGCAACCAGATGGTGTAGTGGATAGAGCACCAGTCCTGGAGTCAGGAGTACCTGAGTTCAAATCTGACCTTAGACACTTAATAATTACCTAACTGTGTGACCCTGGGCAAACCACTTAACTCCATTTCCTTGCAAAAGCTAAAATAAATAAATAAATAAATACCTAGCTGATTGACCTTGGACAAGTCACTTACCCCATCATCTTGCAAACACCCCTCCAAAATATCCCTGATTAATTGGGTAGAGGGTCAAGAGAAGTGACCGAATAATCATATTTGCTCTGAAAGTTGAGTAGTTTGTCCATGTGTGAAATTCTACTGGGTCAGTTAACTATTTCTTTATTTATCACAGGTTGCCTTGCTCAAAGAATTTCCCCCAAGTGGTCAGATAGAGAGTATTATGAGATGTAACATGGATGGTTTTGATTATACTTTTAAATTTAAAAGTTTTACAAAACGAAACCAATGCAGCCAAGATTAGAATGAAAGCAGAAAGCTGAGAATTTTTTTTTCTTTTATAGCAGGATGCCTCTGATAAAGGTCTAATTTCTCAAATATATAGGGAACCAGGTCAAATTTATACAATTCCTTCCTTAATTGATAGTTAAGGAATATGAATAGGCAGTTTTCAGATGAAGAAATCAAAGCCCTCTATAGTCATACTGAAAATATCCTCTACTCTAACCTATTAATTAGAAAAATATGTATTAAAACAACTATGAGGTACTACCTGCTACCCCACAGATTACTAATATGACAGAAAGGGAAAATGATAAATGTTAAAGGGAGAAATATGGGGAAATTGAGACACTAATGCATTGTTGGTGGAGTGGTGAACTGATCCAACTATCTGGAGAACAATTTAGAACTATGTCCAAAGAACTATGAAATTGTTGCATACCTTTTGACCAGCAATACATTACTAGTTCTCTATAAAAAGATTTTTTTAAAAGAAAGGAAAGGATATCTCTATACAAAATTATTTATAGCAGTTCTTTTTATGATAGCAAAGAACTAGAAATTGAGGGGATGCCCATCACTTGGGGAATGTCTGGATGAGCTGTGATATAATGAATATGATGGAATATTTTTGTGCTATAAGAAATGGCAAGCAGGATAGTTTCAGAAAATCCTGGGAAGACTTGGTAGTAGCAGTCATCCTTTCTTTGATGGCCTGATTTTCACATTATGTTAATTATAATGAAGGGAATGTTGGGTAAAGACATCCTTCTCACTGCCTTTTCTAGAATCATCTTGCCTTGTGACTTGATTGATAGGAAACAGGACTTCTGGTGATGACTAGATGCTGCGGGAGTCCTTGGCCATATGGATACGGTTCCCTCCCTTATCAGCAAAGCACCATGATGCTCCAGCAACACCAATGTACCAGTATTTGATTTTTCTGGTGACAAACTAGCAACAGCACAATATCCAGGCCTGACTCTTGGTAGTCTAATCAAGTTTGGCCTTACCTCTTGGGCTTGCAGCCATATTCCCCTCCAGAACCTAAAGACTTTGGTTTCCTGGAAGCTCCTCAGAGGGTCATGGGTTTAATGCTGTTTATTGTCAGAGCTATGATGGTATCTGATTGTCTTCAAACCTCTGACTTTCATTCTTGATTAATGAAAATATTCTTAACAAATTTTTCTCTCTAGTCCATCTTGTGCCATTCCATGAATTTCATCTCTAGCGGAAAAAAAGAATGACCTTTGGCCATCCCTCTTACTCATGGCCCCAGTTCCAAAATCCAACACATAGACCTAGATTCCTATTCTATCATCCCTAGCTGGGGTACCCAGGCAACCTGGGTCTGCTTTGAATACTCTTTTTTTTTCAAAGTAAAGGCTTTGGCCCTGAAGAACACTCCACTAAGAGCATGGGGGGCAACAAGAGACTGGGTCTGGGTCTGCCTGTTTTGGCAGACCTTCAACTTGACTCCAAGACCCAACTCCAAATTTTTTAACTTCAGTAGCTTTAATATACTCGATTGAAACTGCTGGCACCAGACTGCTCTCCAATGGATCTTCGTTAAAGGAAATAAAGGCTACTCATTCCAATTACAGAGCCTCAAAAGAGTCCTGTATTGTGATTTTTTGTTTTTGGTCACCACCTTCCCGGGTCAGGAGAGGATAATTTCAGAATGAAGTGAGTGAAGTGAGAAGAACCAGGAGAAAATACATACAGTAAGACTATATTGGAAGGTGATCAAATGGGCACAACATACTATTCTCAGTCGTATAGTGATCTGAGACAATTTCAAGACTCAATATTGAAAAGTCCATCCACGTCCAGAGAAAGAACGGACAGATCTGAATGCAGGTCAAAGCATACTATTTTCACTTTATTCTTATGTGTGTCTGTGTTTTTGTTTGTTTTCTTAATATGAGCGATGTGAAAATATATTTTGTATGATTACATTTGTATAGCCTATATCAAATTCCTTACCCTTTCAGGGAGGGGAGAAGGAAGGATGGGAGAGAAAGAATTTGGAACTAAACTTTTTTAAATGATAAAAATTGTTTTTTATTTAAATGGAAAAAATAAAATGAAAAAAGAATAATACCAAGTAAAAGTCATCTCCAGATTAATGACCACCAAAAGAAAAAAAAAGCAGAAAAGATAAACATAATGTATCTGAGCCATCCAGATATCCATTTTATGAACCCTACTGGTTCCTTTGAAAAAAATTAATTATTTATACAATTTGCTGTGTCTATCTGTATGTAGCAGGATTTCTTTTACTATTTTCCAAAACTAAGTAGGCAGCAGAATTGCAAAATTTTCTCAGTAGGGGTTGGATAGGGAGGAGCCTAGAGATATTTGGAATAACTGTGGCTAAGGCATCTGGAAAGTGCTTTTCAGGACCAGCACTAATCTGGGAAATCTAAGGCTACATCTCCCACTTTTACCACCCAACCCTGCCACTCAGTTGCAGTTACTTGCAACTTAATAAGTTCCAAGTCTCCCAGGAACACACTATTCCATCACTCTCATTTTACAGACGAGATAAGACACAGATACAGACTTGTATAGTAATTAAACAGCTATGAAGTGATATAGTCAAGATTCTAACTCCACTAAACCTGGATCCAGGGCATTTCTCAATATCCCTCCTCCTTTAAGCCTCAGTTTCCACATCTTTAAAAGGAGGGGGTGAGCCATATGCCCAAGACAAATATGTCCCCAGGATCTGATTGGTTTCCTGCTTTCCTTACCCAGATCCTAGATCATCCAGGATCATAAAAAATACCAGCTGTGGGTCTCTCTGACTTCATGGGTGCCCAGGACCATGAATCACCAAACTCTGATGGTTTACTGATGAGACACATTTCCCCTCTATCCTTGTGATATATTTTTGGTGTAACTTCCTTTATTAAATGTTTTGTTATGGGCATGCTACCCCATTTTGTCCCAACATGGAACCTCAAGTAAGAGAGTACTGGTCTTAGATCCATGCCTTACGACAGAGAAAGTCCTGGTCTGGCAATCCGAAGACTGGATTCAAATCCAGCGTCCATCCCTTGCTGCTGGTGTGACCCTGGACAAAGCCCCAAGTTCTTCTTCTGTAAAACTGGAGTCTGTAATAGCAATAAATAAGCAGTAAATCTCCAATTCTCTGGTCTAACGTCAAAACTACCAGGTGGTGGGATGCAGTCCTAGACCTTTCAGACATCAGGATGGACACCTGGGCTGCCTCAGCAACTTCCAGTGAAGGGAAATCTGAAACCTTTTGGCCTCTGATCTAGCAGCAGTCTTCCTTATCCAGAATTTCCCCAAATGTACTTCCTGGTCAGCTTTTCTGTAACTTTAATCTCATTTTTTGCTTCTACTTATGTTCTTCCTCCTCTTTTTTTTTTAAACTTTGTTGTTTCGTTTTAGGATTTCAGTTAGGATGACTCAGCTAAGATGTTTAGTCATTGATGAGAGTTTTGGGGCATCCATTCTACCCTGCTCATTTTGCAGATGAAGAGATTGAGGTCCCATAGGAGGGCACTAGTCTACAGCAGGACCTGCCTTTTGCATGGCTCTTCCCTTCATTCTTGAAAGTGGGCAAATGGGGGGCAGCTAGGTGGTGCAGTGGATAAAGCACCGGCCCTGGAGTCAGGAGTACCTGGGTTCAAATCCGGTCTCACCTAGCTGTGTAACCCCATTTGCCTTGCAAAAACCTAAAAGCAAAAACAAACAAACAAAAAAAAGAAAGTGGGCAATTGCCCTGGTTTGACCAGTTAATAATTCTGTATCTCATGAGCCTCCTCCATCACCACCGGCTTTCTGCATTTGTCTCCAAATTGGCCTCTGGTCATGGATGACCCTGGTCACTTTCCCAGTCTGAACTTGTCCCTGGAGCAACTGTTATAGGCATAAGCTCTTGCCTTTTGCTTGCTCTGAAACTTGGAAGATGATTTCACTGGGTACTGCCATTGTCTATGGGGGTGGTATCTTTGGGTTAGTAAATGGCAATTTGGGATGGGAGAAATAGTGCCAGATTTGTGAGACCTCTACAAGGACCTGGGCTGGTTCAAAGTATACTTTTATCCTCACTAATGTGTCATCCTGGCCAAGTCATTTAGTTTATCTTGGAATCTCATTTCCTTATTTATACCAGCAGCATACCTAACAATTGCTTATCAAGACTAATAACACCACCATCTTTGACCATCTTCCTTCATATCTAATACCACCACTACACTGACTGTCAACTTTTTTTCACATCCTGATGGAACTAGTCTAAGCAATAGCTCCTTGGGAATAGCCATGTCCCCCAGTGACCAAACTTGTCCCTGTAGTCATCACTGAGGGGAAGGGTTCATCCTCACCTTTCTCATCCTCACCAGTGGCATAGTCGTGAAAATGAAGTGAAAGAATATATGCAAAGCACTTGGAAAATCTCAAAGTGTTTCCAAGATTCTAGATAATTTGGACTTTAAAAATCTTATCTTTATTGTTCTTTTGATTTTAGATTATTCTGATAATCATTTTGAAATCTAGCTCCCCTCCTCATCACAGAGAGCCTTGTGAAAAGGAAAGAAGAAAAAAATAGTTCCTAAAAACCCAACCAATTTCTTTAGGAAGAAAGGACACTTTCCTCAACCTTCCCAAAGCCTATATGTGGTCATTATTACATGGAATTAGTTTCCATTTACACTGTTGCATCTTATTTTCTTTGTTCTTATGCCTTTTATTATTTAAGAGAAATCTTACCATGATTATCTAAATTCTTCAGATTCATTTTTCTTTGAGAATCATAATATTGAATTACCTTTTTCATGTACCCACAATTTGTTATCCTGTACAGATTGTGTTTGTGTAGACTTGTTTGTGATTTATTTCTTCCATTAGACTGTGAGTTCTTCAAAGATAAGGGTTTTGGGGGGCTTTCTTTATATCCCTAGGACTGTCTGGCACATAGTAGGACCTTAATAAATGCTTGTTGGTTGATAATGTTGGTCATTATGATTAATCTAGATTTCATTGTTCCTCTGCTCCAGAAATTCCAGTGGCTACCAATCTGGGATCAAATATAAATTCTGTTTGGCATCAAAAAATTCTTTTAGATCTGATCCCATATTAATATTTCCAGACCTTTTGTGCATTGCTTCTCTTCAAGATCAATATAATTCATTCAACCTAGCCTTCAAGCTTTTCCTCACATGTAACATTTTACCTATTGGTTCCCTATCTTTTCATCAGCTATAACCTTATACCTGGAATTATCTCCAGCTCTCAGACTCACTAGGTCCCTTCAAATATGACTTCAAATGATACTTCCAGCATGAGATGTTTACTGGTTGCTAGTATCTCTCCTGGAAAAAAATTACTTTATACTCTATATATTTTCTATAAGTTCAAATGAATAAAGATTTGGATTCAGTAGAATCCAAGTTTCTTGAGAGCAGAAATATTTTTACTTTTGTGCTTGTTTCCCGAGTGCTAATATATATTCATTGGTTGTTTCTGTTGAGGCAAATTTCCTCAGGTACTTTCATATTAATAATAGTGAAAATGATGATGATGAGAGTTCAATGACCTCCTCTCTCTCTAATCTGGGCAGTCCTGCAAAGGAATAAAGAAAAGAATTCAAATGAGAACAAAATGAAATTGGGCCAATAAATGGACCTGGGTTGCCTTGTTTTTTAAATACTATATCCAAAATCCCTGAAAGTGCTTTTTTTAAGTAGAAGGAAAAAAAATACTCAAATTAAGATTAAAAAAGAAGAAGAGACGATGATTACTAATGGAATTTAACATTTCCTTGGGAAATAGTATGCCACACATTTTCAGTAATCAGCCACAGAGCAAAAAGGATCATGGATGCTTGGATATGGATGAGTGGGCTGTGGTGAGAGTCAACCAGCTGTGCTTTCTTGGCTGGGTATTCCTGTCAACTGAAAAAGGAAGCTTATAACCCAACTGCTGACTTGAATAATAACGAAAGTAAGGTTTTGAGAGAGGTATTATTTATTTTATTTTATGTTTTTGCAAGGTAATGGGGTTAAGTGGCTTGCCCAAGGCCACACAGCTAGGTCATCATTAAGTGTCTGAGGTCAGATTTGAACTCAGCCCTCCTGACTCCAGGGCCGGTGCTCTATCCACTGCGCCACCTAGCCGCCCCAAGAGAGGTATTATTAATTTATTATTATTATTTTTTATTTTAAGGCAATGTGGTTAAGTGACTTGCACAAGGTCACACAGCTAGTGCCTGGGGTCACATTGGAACTCAAGTCCTCCTGACTCCAAGGCCGGTGGTCTATCCACCACGCCACCTAGCCACCCTCTTCCTTGCTTTTGGACACGTGAATAGTGAACAGTTGTACATGAAACTGGGAAGATTCATACACGTCCAGTGTTACTTTTAGTTTTTCTCCCGAAATAGTTATAACTCAGTTGGATTTGTGATCACATGGGTGTGAATATTTCCCAACCAGCTCAGTTCGCAGCCCTTCTATGGTCCTTTCCTCTCTATTTACCTCTTAGGTCTTACCTTAGGATCAGGAAACCTTCCTGCTATTCTTTCTGTGCCCAGGAAGAGGCTGGCACTTGTGAAGTTCCTATCAGCTGGCAGGGTGAATGCAGCTGCCACAAGTGCTGGCACAGGTGTTTTCCCATAGGTGTTTCCACAAGGGTGGGAGAATTGTGAAGGTGTGTTTGGAAAGACTGGGAATCCCTAAACATCCCAGAAGGAACTGGTTCCAGTGTGCTAATCAAAAGGGAACTGGGAACCCTGCCTATTCTCAAGGTGCTCACATTCTAATTGGGGTGGACGTAGATAACAAATAGATATAAACATAAAATAAAGTTAATAATAATGGCTAAAATCAATCAACAAACATTTACCCACGATATTCTAGACATTACAATAAGTAAGCTCCTGGGGATGCAAAGAAAGACGGGACAATTCCTGCTCTCAAGGAATTCAGACTAACTGAGAAAATATGCAAATATGCAAATCACTATATGCAAATAAGATAAGATAAAGACAGGGGAGTGTAATAACATAGAGATCAGAGGGAATAGTTTCCAGGGAAGATGCTGAGATTTAGGAAACTTGGGAAGAATTTCTTGCAGAAACTTGAGAATTCACTCTTGACTAGAAGCAAGTCTAGGAAGTTAGGTGGAGAAAGAGGAGATGGAGAGTTCCAGGAATAGGGGATGAGTGAAAATGATTAGAATCAGTTGAGTCTAATCCAGGAACAAAGAAGATGAGTGTCACTGGATTTCAGTCCATGGACAGCAGTAATTGGACATGATGATTATTCTCATTTTATATATAAAGAGACTGAGGCAGTCAGAGATTAAGGCGCTCACCCATGCCCCATATAAAAGAAAATGCGTAGGATTACAAAGAAAATGAATTTTTACTGAAATCATCATAAAACATATTAAAAAGCCTACTAAGTAAACAAACAAAAACAAAAAACCATAGATCTGAGATTTAAAAAAAATCCTAGCTTACTTAGCCATAAAAGTTTAGGATAATGTCCATATTATTTGGAAAACATGTTGTTTATCTGTGCAGGGATAGGAAGATGGGTGCTGGGAGTGACATCTGATGCATCAAAAGCAAGGAAATAAATAAGGTAACAAAAAGAAATTTATTTTAAAAATTCATCCAATATAAATATTGCTTTGCTGGGATGAATTTTCCATTAAAGTATTGAGGAACAAATCACGACTAGAATTGGTTTTTATTCAAACTAAAAGAGGAGTTGCCATGGAGAGAGAAAAAAGTAATAAAAAATACATTACTTAAAATGTGGGCAACTTGTTGGTTTCTAAAGACCCTTCTGGTTTTCTGTGGGTATTTCCCAACCTCTAAAAAGGTGAACTCCAAAGGAAATTTTCAGAGGCTGTCAGAATCATGGAATCTCGGATTTGAAAAAAGATATCCATTGTTTACCCGGATGTCCTCTGGTCTGGAAAGCATCCCTTCTGTAGTGGTCACTTTTATCTAAATGAAAACTTCAGAAAATGGGGAATTCACTAGTTCCTAAGGCAGCCTATTCCATCAAATCAACCAACTCAACTCCGATTTCCAGGTCTGGAGCAGACTCTGCAAGTCTGCTTGAGGGATAGAGTTGGTATGAGAGCTTTGCTGGGGAGGGACATTCTTCATTACTTTAAGAAAAGTTTAAGTAGTTTC
This sequence comes from Macrotis lagotis, assembly GCF_037893015.1. Taxonomy (NCBI): domain Eukaryota; kingdom Metazoa; phylum Chordata; class Mammalia; order Peramelemorphia; family Peramelidae; genus Macrotis; species Macrotis lagotis. The sequence goes on along the minus strand of NC_133663.1, from coordinate 33,040,580 downwards.
AGACTCTCTTCAGAACTAACTAAAGACATATAGAGAGAAAGATGGAATTTAGAAGTAGCAGATGTGTAGGAGAACCCAGCTCTTCAATACACCCCTCATTTCTAGCTTTCCTTCCTAGAGACTTCATGAAATTCATCTTCTATGAGATAGGGTCTTTTGATTTGAGTAGTAATCCCATCATTCTCCAAGCAAGAGTATTTTCTGGTATAGTCTAGACTATATATTTTCTTTTTTTTCCCTTTAGTTTTTGCAAGGCAATGGGGTTGTGACTTGCCCTAGGTCACACAACTAAGTAAGTATTAGATATCTGAAGTCACATTTGAACTCAGGTCTTCCTGACTCCAGGGCCGATGCTCTATCCACTGTGCAACCTAGCTGAACCAAATATATATCTTTTCTTATTTCTGTTTTCTACAGTTATGGATGAATGACTTTATTCACTATTTTTGATGGTCCTTTGTACAATCTGCATTGGTGGAAATATATTTATTCTCTCTCTATATATAGTGGTAAAAGTAGATTATATATCTATCTTTCTCTCTATCTATATGCATTTATAGATATGTATCTATATCTATATCTATATCTATATCTATATCATCTATCTATCTATCTATTATATATATATATATATATATATAGAGAGAGAGAGAGAGAGAGAGAGAGAGAGAGATCTATATAATGGTAAAAGAAGATTATACTAGAGGCAGAGACAAAGGGAAACCCCTTGACTATGCTTCACAAGGGTAATAATTTTAAGAAAATGGGCAGGTAGGTGGTGCAGTGGATAGAGCACCAGCCCTGGAATCAAGAGAATGTGAGTTCCAATATGACACTTGAAACTCACTAGCTGTGTAAGACCTTGGACAAGTCTCTTAACCCTGATTGCCTTGAATCCAGGGCCATCTCCAGTTGTCCTGATTCTTATTTGGCCACTGATCCCAGATGGCTCTGGAGGATGAAAGTGAAGTTGGTGACTTAATATAGCACCCTCTCACTCAAATTCAATTCATGTGCTTGTCATGGCATGACCTCCCCAATCTTCTACAAAAATGAAGGACAAACAGCAGCAACATTAGATGGGAAGAGACTAAGTTCTCAAGTGTAAGCTTTAAATATCTTCACCCTTATAAGACAGTGACCAGGAAAGCAACCTTTTCTTCTGAACCAACTGTGCCCTTAGACTAGTACTATTTAGGGGTGGAGAGAAAAGAGATGTAATTCTAGTCTAGCTCTGTCTCTCACAGGTGAACAAAGAAACCAGTTTCAAGACTCTTCTCAAGGCAAGAATCACAATCTCCCTTGGACAGTGGTAGGCAAGATTCTGAAACTCTAGATCCATGCCTTCTCTCAAGTCTGTCTGTATCTTTAGATTTCCCATGGTCATCTTTATTCTCTCAATTTCTGAAGAAATTGATGCTAGAAAAGATTCAATTCTAAAATTAATATTTTAAACAGAATTTTTAAAAAGATTTTATTTATTTTGAGTTTTACAATTTTCCCCCTAATCTTGCTTCCCTCCCCCCACCCCCCCACAGACAACAATTTATCAGTCTTTACATTGTTTCCATGGTATATATTGATCTAAATTGAATGTGATGAGAGAGAAATCATATCCTTAAGGTAAAAGTGATAGCAAGATCAGACAATAAGATAGCAGTTTTTTCCTAAATTAAAGGTAATAGGCCTTGGTCTTTGTTCAAACTCCACAGTTCTTTCTCTGGATACAGATGGTATTCTCCATTGCAGACAGTCACAAATTGTCACTGATGGAATGAGCAAGTCCATCAAGGTTGAACATCAATTAAACAGAAATATTTTAAAAACTTTAAACAAAATTCAGTTCTAAAAAACAATATTGGATTAAACAAAAATATGATTTATTTAATAAAAATCTATATGCACATATATATATTAAATACACTTTCTTTGAAGGAGTTAAGCAGTTGCTTTTTTTTTGCTGATGGTGGTAGTTTGCCATCCATGAAATCCTATACATGATTCAAAATCATCTGTTGTGGTTTAGACTTTTAAAAAACTGTTTATCAAGAGAAAATATGTTATGACTCATAGACTCACAGACAATTGAAGTAGAAGGGACATTAAAGATCATTTAGTCCAGGCCTCTCATTTTAGGGAAATAAATAAAAATGCATTGATTAAGTTCTTATTATATGTTAAATATATGCTAAGGACTGAGGAAAACCAGAGGAAAAAGCAAAACTGTCTTTGTTCTCAGGGAGCTTACACTCCATTTGGAGGGAGAAGACATAAAGTAAATGCAAATCCCAGTGGCAAGTGGTAAAGACGGAGGGGGTGCTGTAGAACTGACACTAGCCTTATGAACCTAGGTAAGTTGGAAGAGAGTCTGAGTCCCATTTTCTTTTTTCTTTTTGTCACAGCCATTTTTATTAACAGACCATTAGAAAAATAATCATGGTGGAGACCTTTAGTTCATTCTTCTAATAAGCCTGTTGATCTGGTCTTCCCTGTTACCAGCATCTCCACCTTCCACAAAATGTGTTGTCTTTTTTCTTCATTCCACCCCGAGGAGAAGAAAGTTTGAAGGGCCACAGGAAGTTGTTGGAAGCTTTGAAGTGCTTGCCAACAGTGTAGATCTCATGGATCAAGTCCTCCATGCAGATAATTCCACATTTACCAAGAGATTTTGCAATAAGAGAATTATCAGTCAAGGCAATTCTGTTTCTTGATCTTGCCATAACCACGTTTATAAATAAAATCATTCACAGACTTCAGGTTTGGATAACCCCATGCAATGTATGGTTCCACAATCCTCAGCATGTTAATTGAAGCCTTGTTAAGCTTAACAAAAGTGCCATTGAAGATTTGGCGAAGTTGAAGAAGTTGCAATACTTTTCGGACCTTTGGGCTAACACCATTGATACCTCTGATTCTGATCACAAAAGCCAACTTGGGTTCAGCAGGTACATAGTAGTTGCCAGCTTTTTGTGCCATTCTAGCCAACTGGATTTCGCTTCTGTACATCTTATGGTGAGCTTTAGCTTTTTCATAGATAACTTTTCTCCATATTTTATGGAGCTTTTTTTTATTGCCACCTTCTTCTTCAGGCGCTTGGCCTTAAGTATTGCAAAAGCCTTTTGTTTTTTCAGAGGAGACTCTGGAACAGATGGTAGCTTCTTCTTTTCTTCTACACCCGCCATGATTCCAGTCAGAAAAAGAGCGTCCCATTTTCTTTATCTGTAAAATGGGAATAATGAAAGCATCGACCTCCCAACAATGATATAAGGATTATGAGGTTTTGTAATCCTTTTTGCTAACCATAAAATATTATAGCAAATCTGTTCTTATTTTTCTTTTATCATTATCCAACCTATCTTTTCATTTCCTTTTTTCTAATAAAGTCTGTTTTATTAATATAATTTTTAATACTTATTCTGTGCATAAGGGAAAGAAAAGAAAGAATGTAGTGTCTAATTCTATTCATTTATCACCATTCTCTGTTAAGCACATGTTCCTTATCTGGGATCTCAAATAGAATGCAGACAGGATGGATTGATGGGGAAATTACCCCTTTATTTCAAAATGACTGGTTTCTTTTGCAATCTTCTTAAGTTATATATATTTAATTTTTTTTGATAAAGTGATTCATAGGCTTCATTAGAATGGCAAAGGAGTCCATTACATATAAAAAGGGGAAGATTCCTTTTGTTAAAGCTCCCTCTCTTCCCCATTCAAATCAGACATGACAGATCAAAAACTGGGAAACATGTTCATGTCTAATAGGATTGTGATGATATATTGTGGTTTAATCACAAGCAGGCACTACTTCAGGAGCACCCAGGTAGCATCATGGCTTTCTTCAGGTGGATATAAGTTTCTAAACTTTCATTTTATCATAAATGAATAGAGTTATACTATTAGAAATGATGGGGAGAATTTTTTTTTAGGTTTTTTTTTTGCAAGGCAAATGGGGTTAAGTGGCTTGCCCAAGGCCACACAGCTAGGTAATTATTAAGTGTCTGAGACTGGATTTGAACCCAGGTACTCCTGACTCCAGGGCCAGTGCTTTATGCACTACTCCACCTAGCCACCCTGGGAGAATGTTTAAAAAAAAAAGAACTAGAAAAACCTATCTGAACTGATGCAAAGTGAAATGTGCAAAATCAAGAGTCCTTTATTCACAATAACAACAATATTTTACCAAGGATCAAACTGTGAAAAGACTTAGTTACTCTTTTCTAGTCAATGATACAAGACAATTCTAAAGGACTCATGATGAAAAAATATTATCCACCTCCTGAGAGAGAGAACTGAGAGTAGAATTGCTCCATTTTGTTTTTCTTGAATTTTTTTTGGAACTGGATAAAACAGAATTTTTTTTTGCATTATTTTACATGTATAATTGACATGTTGCTTGCCTTCTCAATGTGGGGGAAGGGTTGGAATGAGGAAGGAAATTTGGAATACAACATATTTTTAAAAAAAGAATTTTTAAAAATAAACACTTTAAAAAAAATTCAACACCCATGTTCATACCTAGACAAAGCCTTTGGTTTAAATCTCATTTTATGCTCAATATTGTAGTTTTTAGACTAGGTCTGGATGCATAGATGAAAAATTCAGGTCTAACCATGCTTCTACTCAGAAAAATTAGAATCATCTTTGAAAATGAAAAAGAACTTAAAAACTGCTTTAGCCCCTACATGCATCTCTGTTCATTGATATATTGGTTGATGTTTCTGAGTTCATTACCAGAAGTTGACCTATGAAGTCAGTTTGTGAAGAAATCTGATCAGGTTGTTTTCTAGCCTTGTTGAAACTGTGATTTGGAAAAAAGGAAAAAATAGGTGAGGCAGTTACAAGAATTTGACTGCCATTAAACCTTTGAATTTTTGGCCATAGACTTCAATCAACAATATACTAAAGCAATGTGTTTTTTGTTTTTCCTCATAGAATTCCATTTACGTTTATTAAGTATCTGCTTCATATAAAGTACCATGCTAGACTTGAATACACCACCCCCACACACACACCACCACCAACCACCACTACCACCACCAACAACAAATCTAACTCTGACGGAGCTGCCATTCTGCATATGAAGAGGGAAGTCAGTATCAAGTTATAAAATATATAAGTTCAAAAACTATATAATGTGCTGATAATGAGAGGAACTACAAAGGGCTCATATGGAAAGAGCTCTTGAGCTATACCTTCTTGGAAGTAAAGGGATTCTGAGAGTTAATGAAAGAGTCTTTTTCAGACATGGAAAGGCTTGGAGGTGGGAAATGGAATCCTATGTTTTGTTAATAGCTTAATTTGATTATAATGAAAGGCAGGAAGGAGAGTAGAATGAAATAAAGATTGGAAAAGTAGATGGAAGTCTGACTTTTGAGGATGTCCATGCTGAGACATGGGGTTCAGGGGTTCAGCTTTGGTGTTATCTTCAACTCCTCACCCTTAATCACCTCAAATATCCAAACAGTTGCCAAATCTTACTATTTTTATCTCCACAACATCTCTTTTATATGTTCTCTTTTCTCTACTCTGGTTCTTCCAGCTGCTGATGCCTTGTTCTCTAACTTTACCTTATATGTACTCTGTGGGGATTTGTCTAAATATCTGCATGCTATTTTCTCCATTAAAATATAAGCTCCTGGAGGCCAGGAATGGACTTGATTTTTTTCCTTCACACCCCCAGTCCTTACCATGATGAGAGAAATATAGTAAAGTGCTTTAATGAAGGTTTGTTGATTTTTTTTTTTTTGGGGTTTTTGAAAGGCAATGAGGTTGAATGATGTGCCCAAAGTCAAACAGCTGGATAATTATTAAGTGCCTGAGGATTTGAACTCAGGTCTTCCTGACTCCAAGGTCAGTGCTTTATCCACTATGTCACCTAACTGCCCCAATGTTTATTGATTAATTTATTGATTAGTACCTGTTTGTTTCCCCATGATTGTGTCTGGCAATACCCATATCACAGGAGGGTCTCAGTCAGGTTTGTTGATGGTGATGGTAACCAAAGGATTATAGATTTAGAATTAGAAGGGACCTTAATGGTTCTTTTACAGATGAGGCAATTGAGGTACAGAGGTGAAGTGACTAGTTCATAGAAGAGCCAAGATTCCAGTAAGTTCCACTTCAACTCTAAATCCAGTGTTTCTTTTCCATTCTACCATATTTTTGTATCCTAACATGATACTTTTTAACTTCTGGAAGTAAATAATGGCAGAGTTGCAGAGAAGTTTCACATGTTGAGCCATCAAAGAATCAAGATTCCCTGAATAAGTATGAGGTCATGGAATTTCAGTTGGAGAGAACTTGAGAAATACTGGAGTCCATCTTATATCTGGACCATATTCTCTTCTACCATGTACCTAGCAAAGGATCAGTCAGAGGGTCATAGATCCAGAGCTGGAGTTTCTCATTTTACAGATAAAGAAACTGAGACCCAGGGAGATGAAATGATTTTCCCCAAGTCATACAAGTAGTAGGTAGAATTGAACACAAATTCTTGACTCCAGAATCACTATTCTTTCTACTTGTATATCTTAAAGAATGAGAAATCCATGACTTACTACGGCAGCCAATTCTGCTTTTGAATAGTTCTAATAATAGGATGTTCAATCCTTTTTTTCAGTCATGTATGACTCTTTGTGACCACATTTTGGATTTTCTTAGCAAAGATACTGCAGTGGCTTGCCATTTCCTTCTCCAGATCATTTTGCAGATGACAAAACTGAGGCAAACAGGATTAAATGATTTGTTCAGAGTCAAAGAGCCAGTAAGGGTCTGAGATTTGAACTCAGGAAGATGCATGTTCCTCACTTCAGATCTAGCATCTCTATCCACTCTACCACCTAGCACCCAATAGTAGGATGGCATTTCCTTATATGAAATGAAAATCTGCCTTTCTTCAATTTTTTTTAGGTTTTTTTTTGCAAGACAATGGGGTTAAGTGGCTTGCCCAAGGCCACACAGCTAGGTAATTATTAAGTGTCTGAGGTTGGATTTGAACTCAGGTCCTCCTGACTCCAGGGCCACTGGTCTTATCTACTGTGCTGCCACCTAGCCACCCCCTTTCTTCAATTTCTTGCCATTACTCTTTATTCTGTCTTTGGGAGGGTCAAAGAAATGAATGGGATTGCCCCAGGACCAATACTTCAAAGACTTGAAGACAACTATCATGTCAACTCTAAACCTTCTCTTCTCCAGGCTAAAAATTCCTTGTTCTTCAAATAATTCTCATACAGCATAGTTGCAAGATGTGTCACCATTTTGAATGATCTTCCTTGAGTGTATTCCAAAAAATTAATTTCCTTAAAAGATGAACCTTATAACAAAGAATTATTCTAAAAAGGGAAAATCCTTCAAAATCAATACATCAAAATATAACTAACATGATATGCAATTATCTACTCCTCCCCCCAAAAAGGAATCAAGGGAGAGGTCTTCTCATACATGAAATGGAGTTTGAAAACTGAAGAAGAGGACTTTATATCTTTATGAAATTTCACTTATTAGAGTCATCTTGATGTTCTAGTCTCTTGAATTCTTTGTGAATTCTGACTCTTGTCCTTGGTCCTTTGTGTTATCTACAGATTGGAACATCATTACATTCAATAAATACTTGTTTAATATGGTCCTATATGACATAATGATGTGTATGTACAAAGACAAATAATCCCTCTCCTACGCTATCTTATTTTCTTCTAATGAAAAGTGCATGTTTTTAGGTAAAGGAAAAGCATGCAAGGTTATCTGATGGGACTAGCTTAAATCCTTGGGGAAAATGAAGAAAGATACAGAGAGGGGCAGAACACTAGAGATTTAACAAGAGGAATGTGAGGAGTGAGAGCATTCTTGGGAGAGAGCCAGGGTCAAAGGCACAAAGATGAGAGATGAAATATCATGTGTTTCATTTGTGCCTTCATCTGTTTCGGATATTATTCCTGAACTAAAATGAATGAATCACAGATGTCACTTTTGGATATTTACATTTTTCTTTATATGAACATTTCTCTTTTTTTTTTAGTTTTTTTTTTTTTGCAAGGCAATGGGGTTAAGTGGCTTGCCCAAGGCCACACAGCTAGACAATTATTAAGTGTCTGAGTTCAGATTTGAACTCAGGTATTCTTGACTCCAGGGCTGGTGCTCTATCCACTGCGCCGCCTAGCCATCCCTACATGAACATTTCTTAGAGAATAGTGTCATGAAAAGAGTGAAGGGTTTAGAGTTAGATGAGGTCACTCCTGTTTGAATCTGATCTTGATGCTAGGTTGGAGACCATGGTCGTGTCATTTAACTTCTGCCTATCGGTGTTGTTGCTGTTCAATAATTTCCAGTTGTCTGGCTCTTCGTGACCCTATTTGGAGTTTTCTTGGCGCAGATACTGGGGAGGTTTGCCATTTCCTTCTGTAGCTCATTTTACAGTTGAGGAAACTGAGGCAAAAGGATTAAGAACTTGCCCAGGATCACACAGCTAGTGTCTGAAGGCAGATTTGAACTCTGGACTTTCTGACTTTAAACCTAGCACTCTATCCACTGAGCCATCTAGCTGACTTTAGTTAAGATTTATTATGTTCCAGGCACTATGCTAAGTACTCAGGATGCAAAGAAAGGCAAAAACCCTTCCTCAAGGAGCTGCCATTCAATTTGGGAGAAGGGAGAGGGGAAGAGAAAACACATGAACAAATATGTATCCACACACAGAGACACATGAGCATATGCACATGTACATATAATGCACATGTATTTGTGCACATGTAGGTGTATACATGTATAGTGGGACATGATGGGTTAAATCTAATTTCTGCCAATCTTCATTCAGAATTCCCCAACACCTTTTATGACATACAAGATTTCCCCCCAATAACTGAGCTCATCAGATTCCATGCTAATGGTCTTGCTTATTCTTATATGCATTTTGTATAGCTCATCTGTTTCAATGCTCAGTTTCTCTCTTTTTTAAACCAGGATCAAATTGATTTAGTGGTTTGGAATGCGGTTTGAGATCTTGTACTGGTAGGCTTCCCTTTTCCTTCCTATTTTTTTTCATTATTATCCTTATGAGTCTTAACCTTTAGACCCCTCATATGAGTTTAGCTATGATTGTATCTATTTCAGCAAAAAACATTCTTTAGGAAGTTTGGTTCAATGCTGAAGAAAGAAAAGTAAATTAGGTAGTATTGTCACTTTTCTTATATTATCTTAGCCTACTTGTGAGCATAAATGTTTCTTAAATAAATAAATGAATTCTTAATGTTTCTCTACTTAGGTTAATATTTATTTCTCTGAATAATGTTTGATTCAGATTTGGTGAATCTTGGAAGATAGATTCCCCAATATTCCATAGCTTCTATATTTATTTCAAATGGAATTCATTCCAATAGATCTTTTTAATGAGTTTTATTTTTATATGTAGGAATGCTGGTAATTTCTGTGTATTTATCTTATATCCTGCAACTTTACTGAAATTATTATTTCAAATAACTTTTAGTTAGCTCTCTGGGTTCTTTAAGTATATCATCATGGTATATGCTTTAATTTTATAACCAGGGTCCTGTGCTAAATAAATCAAGGAAGACTTGTAGGAAAGTTGGCTTATAAGCCATCTCTAGTCATTTTTTAAAAAATGAGTCAAATGATTATCTCCTTTGCATCCCACAACTCAAGAGTTTTTCAGAAAAAGAGGACTTTTTTGGTATTGGTTTCCACAAAATGAAATAGATGGTTTTTCTTTTTGGACTCATCCTATACTCATTAATTCAAAGATCTTTTAGCACTAGTATTTTGTTTCACATTGTAGAACAGTAGGAAGGCCATAAAAATCTTTCATTAATGATTAACTCTTTGTTTTGAAACTGTTTTACAAGTGGTTAAAAATGAATAATATAAGGAATGTGATGGATCAATTGTTCCTTAAACATGATTTGAATTAGTATAGACAATTAGATAGACTAGGGAGCTGAAGAAAGCATGAAATGACAATCTTCCCTCCTGCAAAAACTCAGTGGGTCTAATTACTGACTGAAATAAATCTATTTGGCTTTCAATTTTCTTTACTCCTAGTCCAGAGGATCTTTGGCAAGATTGAATGAATTTCAACTCGTTCATGTAGAAAGTTGCATTCTAAAAGATCTGTGCCATAGACATAGAAATAATTATTCAACAAATGGATATACAGTGTTGTTGTCATTCAGTCATTTCACTTGATTTCTCATCTCCATGACCCCATTTTGGGGTTTTCTTGGCAAAGATAGTGAAGTAGTTTGCTATTTCCTTCTCCAAACAGATTGACATATTCCTTAGCAATCAATCAATTAAAAATTATTCTCAATGCTGTGCTAAGTGATAGATATACAAGAATAACAATAGACCTTGTCCTCAAGGAGTTTTACAGGGGAGACCACATGCAAAAAATGGACATATGAAGTGAACGGAAGATAACTGTAAAGGGGAATTTCATAGATCTGCTCCTGAAAAAGACTTTAGAGATCATTTAGTTGGAACCATTCCTTTCATTTTACTGTTTGTCCAGGAAGAAGAAGACCATGACATCAGGGAGGTGATGCTATGACAAGCACATGTATTGGATTTGAGTAGGGGGAGACTGTGTTAAGTCACTAGCCTCACTTTTTCCTCCAGAGCCATTGGGGTTCAGTGGTCAGCTGGATCAAGACAATTGGAGATGGCCCTGGATGAGAGGCAATCAGGGTTAAGTGACTTGCCCAAGGTCACCCAGCTAGTAACTAGTAACAGAGGGTGGATTCAAACTCCCATCCTCCTGATTCCAAGACCAGTGCTCTATCCACTGCACCATCTAGTTGCCCTCCCTTCATTTTACAGGAACTGATGAATAGCAAGGTTTAATGGACTATCCAATGTCACACAAATAATAAGTCACAAAACTGGGTTTTGAACTCAGGTGCCACTTCAAGTTCAACTCATTTCCTCAATTAAATATAATCTTTTGCCTTTTAGGAATTAAGTAACTCAAATTGGTGGGGGGGGGAGACAAAAATAGAGAGAAATATTCTTTTTCAAATGGTATGGAAAAAATTGCCCATCAATATAGTATGGGACCTTGGGTCAGGACACCTCATCTTCTTGGGTTCATATCTAGTCTTGGATACTCACTGACTGTGACCCTGAGTGAGTCACTTAAACCTGTTTACCTCAGTTTCCTTATTTGTAACATAAACTGATGGAGGAAATGGCAGACCACTGCAGTATCTTTGCCAAGAATCCTCAAATGGGGCCCACAAAGAGTCAGACATGATTGAAAAATGATTGAATAACAACAAAATGGAAAAATTTTGATGTGACTCAACTCTAATGAGTTCCAAAATGATCTTCATAAACTACGGATCCAGGCATGCCTCCCCTCTGCTTTCACCAGAAAGTCCCTCTATCTGTATTCATACCTAATCAATTGCCAAGTCTTATTGACTGTACTGACCCAACATTTCTTGCATGTGTCCTCTTCATTTACACCACAGATACCCTCATTAAGGCTCTCAGCATCTCTCATTTGGACTGTCCTAATAGCTTCCTAATTGTGTTCCCTGCCTTTGATCTCTCTCCTCTCCAGTTTATTTTCTACACAGTTACCATGGGTGGCATCCCTGGAATGCTCTCTTTTCACTCTGCTTCATGCAACCCAGTTGAAGTCCTTTATCCCAACTCATTCCATCTTCTTCAGGGAGCTGATTCTAATATTTTCAATTGTTCCCAGAAGAAAAATCCAATCTTAATTCAGATACTTACTGGGTAACTCTGGGCAATATGCTAACCTCTACCTGTCTCAGTTTCCTCATTTGAAAAATGTAGATAATAATAGCACTAAAGATCAAATAAAATAATAATTTTAAGTTACTTAGCAGAATCTGTTACATAATAAGCTTATATAAATATTAGCTATTATTAATATTTTTTCTTTATTTGCTATTATTAATCTTTAGTGGATGCAGTTATGTGATTCAGTAGATAGAGAGTGCTGGACCTGGAGTCAGGAAGAACTGAATTCAAATCTGGCTTCAGACTCTCATTAGCTATGTCACACAACCTCTATCTGCCTCAGTTTTCTCATCTGTCAAATGAACTGAGAAGAGAGAGTAGACTACTCTAGTATCTTTGCCAAGAAAATACTAAACGGGGTCATAAAGAATCATATGCGAATGAAAAACAACAATTTTCTTTTCTTTTTTTTTGTTTTTTTTGCAAGGCAGTGCGGTTAAATGACTTGCCTAAGGTCACACAGCTAGGTTAATTAGTAAGTGCCTGAGGCTGGATTTGAACTCAGGTCCTTCTGACTCTAGGGCAGGTGCTATATCAACTGCAGAACCTAGCTGCCCCTGAACAACAATTTTCAATATTTACTTTCTCATTCCTCTCTGGAAAGTAACAGCTTTTACTAGAATTATTAAGTTTTTAAGGAGTAGAGATGAGCTAAGTTTAGGAAGATAATTCTCTGTTTTTGTAAAAAAAAGAAGGGAAACAATCAATCTGCTCTTTTTTTCCCTCTCCCCAGAGACATTTCCTTTTCCAGATGGTTTAATATATAGGTCAGAACTTGGGGGGAGAGGGGGGGAGGAAGCGATTAGATCTTATTTCTTGCATGGGCTTTCTAAGTTTAATAATCAAAACAATGATTTTGTAGAAAGTGTAGAGTGCCAAAGCTTTTTAGATTTACCTATTTATTTTTATCTTTATTTAAAGGTCTGCAGAGCACTTTAAAATGCCATCTTACTTTATTGTCATAATACTCTGCAGATAGGTAAGTGCTATTATGAATCATCCTCAGCTTTTGTTGTGTTTTATTTTTCCAGATAAAGAGTAGAGGCAGCCAGGACTTGCCCAGATGGGAAAGCTCAGGGAGGAGAGGACAAGGCTCCCAGAGCACAGCTACATATCTGAGACTGGAGCTGACCACGGATTCAGAAGAGATCTCTATCCACCCAGCTCTGTAGCAGCCAGACACGTCAGCAGCTGATTCCGGGGATTGGAAACTAAGTTCTACCAATATAAAACTGGGAGGAGAAAAGTGGCTGAAACTGGAGTCAGAGGACCAGAATTTGGAGTCCCAGTTCTTCCCTTTAGTTTCTATTCCCTGGAAGTCCCTTTTCTTTTCTTTTTTAAATTGATAACTAATATAATTCAATTTCTTCTATAACCTTCTGTATTTCATTTTATGTGTTTGAAAACATTATTTGGAAAAAAAAGAGTCCAGGAAACGAAAAATTAGAGAAGTCCTTAGAACTGTCAGCTCAAAATCTATGATTCTGAATCCAAGAAGTTCCAACAGGTTAATGCGGTAAGAGCTAGCCTAAGTTGGCCTAAGGGGCCAAAGAAATTTCTTTCTCCTGTCCCTTTTAAATGTCAGTTTGATTCCTGACATCCCTGAGGTTTTACATCCTGGAAGGAAATATCAGAAAATAAAGGTTCCTTTGAGGTCCTGTTCAGCTATCTGGGTGGTAGATGATTGTTTTCAATTCTTGAACATGGAAATTCCCTTCAGACCAGACTGGGCCCCAGCCAGCTGCCAGTGAATGATGTCTAATTCTGAGCCAGCTGGAGAGGAGCTAATGTTTCCCTAGGGTGCCTTTGGTTCATATAAGGAGTCATCTGTTTGGGTTGGCTTCAGCCTCCATCCCTACTCTTGGACTCTGGTCTTGCTACTTGCTGACACTGGACATGTTTTGTAGCTCTCTGCCTGGATAGGACTCTGCCCTGGGATTCTGAGAGTCCACTCTTGGTGGGTTGATTGTACAGGAAGATACTCAGCTTCTCTGGCCTTTGTTCATCTGTAAAATAAACAGGATAAGAACTCAGGGCTTTAAAATGTTTACTTTATATCCCAGCCTAGTTTGGGCTTCCCTCTCATTTCATACCGTTCTACTTTTTTCCCTGCTTTTTCCTTAAACTCATTGAAACTTACCTTGGATCTAACTTCTCTTCTTAGGGTTTATAACCTTCATGCTTTCCAAGGAGCCAACAAATTAATCTGGTAATGCCCAGTTCCATCTGTCTTTTCATGACCCAGACCATGGTATGGCAAGTCTTTCTATCCTGCTGTCTCCTGAAGTCTGCCCAAGTCCATAATCATCATTTTCAGGTTATCATCTATCCACTGTATTTTTTCTTACTTTTTGGGGGGGAGGTTGTAACCTGACTAATATGGAAACATATTTGTACTTCCCCCTTTCTATCCTTTCTCTCCTCCTCCTCCTCCTCCATACCCACTCTTTTCCTTTTAAGACCAGAGATCACCTTCCCTTTATTGTTAGCCCTTAGATCTGACCTTCTATTGTCTCATCCTCCCTTCTCTTCTCTTCTTCCCTCCCTGCCTTCCATGCACCCTCCCATTTTGTAATGTAACCAAACAGGTCTTTCTAGTTCCAATGCCAGCACTCTAGGCAGCTCCCTTTTTCTACGAATACAGTATATACCCAGCCCCCCTTTCTATATCTATACAATATATATACCCAACCCTCTTTTTCTGAATATACAAATATTCCCAGCCCCTTTTTCTGAATTTACCATATATACCCAGTCCCCTTTGAGATATATATATATATATATATATATATATATATATATATATATATATATATATATAAAATAAGTGGGACTAGGTATATTTTGTATATATAGAAAGGGAGCTGAGTATTTTTATATATATCCCCAAATTTATTATATATATATATATATATATATATATATATATATATATATATATATAAATACTCAGCCTCCCTTTCTATATATACAAAATATACCTAGTCCCACTTTTCTGAATATAGAATATATACTCAGCCCCCTTTCTACATATACAAAATAAACCCCCTTTCTACAAATACAACATATACCCAGCTTCCCTATTCTGAATATATATATCTCTATATATAAACTACCCAGTCCCCTTTTCCTATATACACTCATCCCCCTTTATATATATACAAAATATACCCACCCCCTTTCTGTATATACAATATGTAACAAATCCCCTTTTCTGAATATGCAAAAGATTCCCAGCCCCCCATTTCTGAATATAGAATATATACTTTTTCTATATCTACTTTTGTAAATATACTCAACTCCCCATCTATATCTATCTATCTATCTATCTATCTATCTATCTATCTATACAATATATACCCATCCCCTTTCTGAATAAAGAATATATACTCAGTTGCCTCTTCCATATATATATATATATATGATATACCTAGCCCCCATTTTCTACAATACAATATCTACCTTTCCCTTTCTCTCTCTCTATAACATAACACATATGCAATAAATAATATTCAAATTATACAATATATAATTGTACTATGATACACAGAACACATGAGATACAGAAATGCACAATACCCCAAATCCCAGTCTTAAGAATTTAGAATTTTGTAAGACTAGATCTCTTGCTGGGAGTCTCTCAAAGGCTTCTCTTGATTCATTTTTTTTCATTTCTACACCAAGCGAGTAGTTTCAGTTCCTCTGGGAGGGCATTCTTACCACATATCACCTTGCCCCTGTTCCCAAAGATAAACTGAGAACAGTTCAGAGCCTTTGTCCATTCAAAATGCTGGCTCCCAGGAAGGCCAGCCAGGAGGTGTAGGGGGAGCTGGTGGCGGCTGCAGTTACGTCCCTGAAGACCATCACCTCTAGAGATGGCCTCAGCCCTAGCCAAGCCTTGGGATGGTTTTTCTGGGTCCCCTGCTAGGCCAGATCCTTTGCTCTGCAGCCACTTCTACTTCACTCATGAGCTCAAACAGGTCAGTCCAGGGGCCTGGGGAAGTTGGGGTTTGCAAAGAGCTTAGAGGAGGGGTGGACCGCGACTCTCTGCCCCTCCCTCCTTGCCTCTTCTTCCCCTTCACTCCCCTGCTTTCTAGGACTCCCAGTTCCAACAGAAGAGGTGTGTGGGGTGGGGAGTGCTGCCCTCTTGCCCTGGGGCACCTGGAGAGCCATCTCTCACCTGGGAGGCTGGCTTGTCTCCCTCAGCCTTGCCAAGGTGAATTATGAAAGTCTTTGAGCTGAAGCCTCAGAAGAAAGAACAATTCTGAGGAAGCTGTAGATTGGAAAAGAAGGAACGAGTTGCAAAGCTCTCTAAGCCAGCTGGCTGTTAAAAGCTTGCAAGAGAGGAAATGCCAGCTTGGAGTCTCCTTATCTGATGATTCTGTGTTTGGAGTTGCAGGCCTTGAAGTCTAAGGCTGGCTGGGCCAGGCTTAGCATTAGCTGGGTGACCTTGGAGGCTCTGCAGCACGATGGGACTGCCTAAGATGACCAGAGGGTGAACGTGGGGGGTGGAGGCAGAGATGGGGTGGGGGGGTCCCTCCCATCTCTGAACCCATGCTCTTATCTCTGTAGCTTTTAGAGGATGATGTGTGCCCTTTGTTCTCTAAGACACCAGGGAGGTGATGCCATGGCAAACACCTGAGCTGGATTTGAGTGAGGCGGACTGTACTAGGTTACCAGCCTCACTTTCTCTCCTGGAGCACATCTGGGTCAGATATGACTACATGTGAGGTAATCAGGGTTAAGTGACTTGTCCAAGGTCACACAGCTAGTAAGTGGCAAATGACTGAGGCTTGATTTGAACTCAGATCCTCCTGACTCCATGACTGGTGCTCTATCCCTTGCACTACCTAGACACTCTCAAGCTGCCCCACCTTCATCTTTCCCCAATCCCCTGTAAGTTCCTCCAGCTGGAGCACTCATCCAAGCAAAGAGAATCCAGGAGATGCAGTGGATAAAACACTGGACCTGGAGTCAGGAAGATCCGAGTTCAAATCCAGATTCAATAATCTACCATGCTGTGGGACCCTGGTCAAGTCACTCAGCTTCTGCCTCAGTTTCTTCATCTGCAAAATGTGTCTAATAACAGTATCTACCACCCAGGATGGTTGTGTGAAGATCAAATAAATATTTGCAAAAGTGATTTGCAGATTTCAAAGTGTTATAAAATTCTAGCTCTTTCTATGAATAGAGTGGCACAGTGGTCAAAGCACTGGCATTGAAGTCAGGAGGATGGGAGTTCGAATCGAGCCTCAGACACTTGCCACTTACTGTGTGACTTTGGACAAGTCACTTAACTCTGATTGCCTCGCATCCAGGACCGTCTCCAGTTGACCTGATTCCTATCTGGCCACTGGACCCAGATGACTCTGGAGGAGACAGTGAGGCTGGTGACTTAGCACGGCGACCTCTCACTCAAACCTAATTCATGTGCTTGTCATGGCAGCCCCTCTCTGATGCTGTGATCTTCTTTGAAAATGAAGAACAAAAAAAAAAATAATAAAGCAAACGTGAAGGAGTCCCTAAGGAGTGGCAGACCAGCTGCTCCCTCGTGTCTCTATCTCAAAACAACCAAGCCATCAGCAAGCATTCATTAGGTACCTACTATGTGCCAGCACAGTTCTAGATACTGGGGATACAAATATAAAGGTGAATTTGTCTCTGCCCTCACGGAATGTCTATTTTACTGGGGAGCTAGATTATATGGGCAAGTTATGTACAAAATCCATCCAAGCTGATGGGGAGGGGGACCACCATGTCTGGGTATTAGGAAAGACCTCTTGAGAGAGGTGACTTTTGATGATCCTTGAAGGGAACTAGGGCTTCTAAGAGGGGCATTTGAGGAGAAACAGTATTCTAGTCAGGGAGCGCAGCCTGGACAAAGCCTCAGAGATCAGAGGTGAAATGGGGAGCTGCCTGTCTACCGACAAGGAAGGAATTTTGGGAAGTATCTTTTTCTGAGTACTTTATTTTTTTGTTTGCTTGGGTTTTTTTGCAAGGCAATGGGGTTAAGTGGCTTGCCCAAGGCCACACAGCTAAGTAATTATTAAGTGTCTGAGACCATATTTGAACTCAGGTACTCCTAACTCCAGGGCCAGTGCTCTATCCACTGAGCCACCTAGCCACCCTTTTTATTTATTTTAAAAAAGATTTTATTTATTTTGAGTTTTACAATATTTCCCATAATCTTACTTCCCTCCCCACCACACACAGAAGGCAATTTGCCAGTCTTTACATTATTTCCATGGTATACATTGACCCAAATTGAATGTGATGAAAGAGAAATCACATTCTTAAGGAAGAAACATAAAGTATAAGAGATAGCAAGATCAGACGATAAGATAACAGTTTTTTTTTCTAAATTAAAGGTAATAGTCTTTGGTCTTTGTTCAAACTCCACAATTCTTTCTCTGGATACAGATGGTATTCTCCATTGCAGACAGCCCCAAATTGTTCCTGATTGTTGTACTGATGGAATGAGTGAGTCCATCAAGGTTGAACATCAATCCCATGTTGCTGTTAGGGTGTACAGTTCTGCTGGTTGTTAAAAGGTCTGGTTCTGCTCATCTCACTCAGCATCAATTCATACAAATCCCTCTAGGCTTCCCTGAATTCCCGTCCCTCCTGGTTTCTATTAGAACAATAGTGTTCCATGACATACATATACCACAGCTTGCTAAGTCATTCCCCAACTGAAGGACATTTACTTGATTTCCAATTCTTTGCCACCACAAACAGGACTTCTATGAATATTTTTGTACAAGTGATGTTTTTACCCTTTTTCATCATCTATTCTGAGTACTTTAATGCATGCTTATTGGATTGACAGATTGGCAAATGCTTTTTTTTTTCATGAATTTATTGCTATACCAGTAGCTTGAAAAGCAGGGCTCCTCCAAAGGGCATGTAAGTGTTTCTTCAAATAGTTAATCTCTTAATATTTAATGAAAGGCATTGATCAGATGGAAAATATCCATAGGGAAACCAGAAGGGTGAAAGGCTTCAAGCTACTTTCTACATAACAGTTAGCATTTTATCTGATGCTTTAAGGTTAGCAAAGTAAGTTTACAAATATTAGGTTATATGATTCCCACAGCAACCTGGGAGATAGGTGATATTATCATTATTATTCCCCTTTTCACAACTGAAGAACTGAGATAGACAGAGGGTAGATGACATATCCAGAATCACATAGTAAATGCCGGTCCAGACTAGAGTTCTAACCATTGAGCCATGTAGCTGTCATAAAGATCCATAAAAGCTAATTCAGAGTTCTATTTACCCTAGAGAAGGGAAAGCTCAGGGTTTATGATAGTTATTTTTAAGTATTTGAAATATTATCTACTTGGTCCTGGAGAACAGAACCAGGAATAAGGGATGAGAGTTGCTAATTCAATTTTTATGTAAGCAAAAGCTTCCTACTACAGAGAGCTGCCAGAGTGAACTAGGCTGTCTTGGGAAGGGGTCGTAGGTGCAATCGATCATTTGTTGGGGTTTTTTCAGATAGGGGATGGACTAGATGGTTTCTGAGACCCCCCTCCAGCTTTGAAAATTGATTTCTGATCTCCCATAACTCTTTTCCTTGAAATTTGGGATTCCCCATATTTATACTCATGACCAACTAAAGACAAAGCCTCTTTTCCCCCTTCCCCTACTTTATGTTCATTTAAGCTAATTTGATGGATTTTCATCACTTGCTCTATCATCAGCCTTCTTAAAACACTGATGAACTCAATGAAGATGTTTGAATAGGCCCTGAAGTAGTTGCCCGAACGTGGTGAACATTTTCCCCATTTTTTTTTACCCTTGATACAGTATCTAGCACAAAAATCAAACTTAATGAAATTTGTAAAATTTAATTGACTTCTAAATGAAATCAGTATTTAGCACAAAAATCAAGCTTAAGGAAATTTGTAAAATGTAATTGATTTCTAAATGAAATCCAGATCATTTTGACTCCATATATCTTTAAGATAGGTAGCATGTCACAGTAGATAGGGAAGTGGCTTGTTGTTCTGGGTTCAAATCTTATTTCTGAGATAAACCGTCTGTATGATGTCACATCACCTCTTAGGTCCCAGGGAACTCTCCGCAGAGAAAGTGCTGAGCTATGTTGGTAGACTAAATTTCTTCACCAAGAGTTCCCTGCCCCAGCAAAATTACAGATCCAAAGCAACCACCATCTTCTTCTTCACCAAAGTTTCAGTAAGAAGAAGCAATGTACTATACTATTAAGAGCATTAGAACCTGGAGTCAGGAGAGAGTTGGATTCAAATCCTGCCTTTGGCATTTATCTGAATTCCTCTGAATGCTCTTTTATGTCTCTTTATAGCAGCTCTGTGGCTTAATGGTTAGAGCACTGGGTGTGCAGTTAGGAAGATGGAAAACTAATCTGGACTCAGATGGTTAAACTATAGGATCACAGATAGAGCTGGAAGGGACTTAGAAAAGCATCAACTTAAAGTTGTCACTTTACTTCTCTGAGGCTCAGTTTCTTCCTCCAGAAAATGATAGTCCATACCTTAAGAGGGTTGTAGTAAGAATCACTGTAAGTATGTGTCACTACAAGTATGCATGTCAAACCTTAAAATCAATAGATATTGGGTATTGTTGCTGGCATATAGCAGATGAAATAAAGTCTATTGTGCTCGGACTACTCTGGGCCTTCAATCCATTCAAAACTCTTGTTTATATAAAAGTAAAGATAATGAAGCAGTCTGCAGAGATCTGGCTTTTTTGATGTTCTTGCATAATAGTTGTAAATTCCAGTTGCTGTTCCTGCAAAACTGGGACTCACTCATTCACTGGATTTGCATTCATTTGGATGACAAATGAAGAAATGACTATTACCAGTGTCGATGATTTATTTCCTTCTTAAAACTTCCTATTTGATGTGTTGATTTTATTTTGCCAATTCCTCTCCCCCCATGTGTAGCAAGTCCATCTGCAAACAGAAAGAGAGGGTTAGTATTTTGAGTTTTGTGCTCATGTATCTCTAACCACCTCCTCTTCTCTTTAGGTAGACGGGGGAGACTTTGGAAGTCAGAGACTTGGGTTTCCCAGTACCCAACATAGAAGATACTGGATCAGAGTTTTTCTAATGAACAAGAAATGTATTCCACAGAGCAATTTTTAACTCTTGGTAGGATAGATCAGGACCTACTGGTGTAGGGAGCATATAGTCTGTTTACAAGTCTTTATCAAGGGCTTATTACATATTAAGCACAAAAAAGGGTGGGGGAGGAGAAGGAAAAACAATTCCCTGCCCCCAAGGAGTTTACATTCTAATGGGAGAGTCAAAATGTAAGAAATTAGGAGCATGCAAGATATATAGTAAATAGATGAAGATACTAGGAAAGGGAGAGTCCTCAACAGCTCTTGGAATTGGAGAGTGCCTCATGAAGTAGGTGGGATTTAAGCTGAGTCTCGAAGGAAAATAAAAAAGTCACAAGGCAGGGGTAAAAAAGAGGAAGAGCATTCCCAGGCAAAGGGCACAGCCAAGGCAAAGGCTCGAAGGTTGGATACTGGAAAAACTACAAATAGTTGGATAGTGGAAGATGAGGAAGGAAATAAAGTATAAAAAAACTGCACCCATAAGTAAGGAATATTCCCCTACACAGATCCTTTCTTTGTGGCTTCTAACCTCAGAAGTTGCCTAAAGTTTCAAGAGGTAAAGGATTTGAACCCATGTCCTCTGATTTCCCAGTCAATGCTTTTTCCACTGTACCACTAAGTCAACTCCTTTGGTTTGAGATTAAGTAAGGAACTGGTTCATGATTACAGCAAGTGTCTGGTCTAGGATTTGAACCAATCATCATGCAACTGATTAGTGATGAATTGAATTCACTCATTGACCAGCCAATCAGCAAGCATTTATTAAACACCTTTTATGTGTCAAGTAATGTTCTGGGATCTGGGGGTTCAAGGACAAAGATAAAGCAACCCCCCGAGTTTAAAGAGCTAATATTCCTAAGGGGTAGAAACTATATTGTACCATCCATCTTTTGAGTACCTCTTATTTTTAGAGAACATAGGATTGCAGATTTCTGGGACTGTCAAGTCTAACTTCTTCATCTTACAGATAAGGAAACAGACCTAGGAAAGATAAATGACTTGCCCAGGATCACACAGGTAGAAAGTATTTGAAGGATTCGAAATTGAGTTTTTCTGAATCTAAGACCAGAGTTTTAGAGTTGGGAAAACCTGCAAAAAACCATCTTGTCCAATCGCCCTTTTTTTATAGATGAAGGACTTCCCCAGTCTAGATTCTCTTTTTCTATTCTACAGGCTTAGAGAAACTTATTTATTTTTCCTAATGGAATGGAGTGAAAAACCATTTATTAAATACTTAGTATATACCAAATGCTGTATTCTGAGGATAAAGTATGAAATAGAGACCTTCTCTGCCCTCAAGGAACTCACCTTCTTTCTTTTTTTTTTTAGGTTTTTGCAAAGGCAAATGGGGTTAAGTGACTTGCCCAAGGCCACCCAGCTAGGTAATTATTAAGTGTCTGAGGTCAGATTTGAACTCAGGTACTCCTGACTCCAGGGCTGGTGCTCTATCCATTGTGCCACCTAGCCACCCCAGAACTCACCTTCTAATATAGAAGGGGAAGGTGAGAAAACACATGAAGGAGGGCTCTTTGTCATGTTTAATTCAGGTCATCTGGGAAAAAACAGTTAATATTTTGACAAGTAGAAGGGAAAATGACAAATTCTAGAGGATCTTGAGGAAAAAATGGCAGAATACAGATCCACCCACAAAGAGGACTGTGGGATTAAGAGTGACTGGAGTATAATTCTGGAATATTTCCAGGAAAGGTGGGGATACAAGGGCCAGTGTCTAACCAATGGCAGATGTTCTATATGTGATAGAAACTGGACCATGGAGCAAATGGTTGGGAAGAGAATCGGTTGGGAGTTTACAGTCTCTCTTCCTGCTGCTCATGAGGGTTGGGCAGAATGGGGCAAAGTTTATTTACAAAACTGAAACCAGTTTCTAGATGGAGAAATGCAGCTCCTAACAATGTTATGATATAACTTTTCCAACTGGCACAGATACAAAATGCAAATTCTCTCTTTTTCTTTTTAGGTTTTTTTTGGCAAGGCAAATGGGGTTAAGTGGCTTGCCCAAGGCCACACAGCTAGGTAATTATTAAGTGTCTGAGACCAGATTTGAACTCAGGTACTCCAGGGCCAGTGCTTTATCCACTGCGCCACCTATCTGCCCCACAAAATGCAAATTCTCAAAGCAGCTTGATACGCCTTGCAAAAGAGCATGTGGAAGCTAGGATGGATAATAGAGACCCCAGTGGTAATACAGAGCAGCTAGACTTCCTATGCTCACAGTTCAAACGGCAGCGCTAGCAGTTGCTCAGAAAGGTAGGTCAATCAATAAACTTTTCCTGGTATGCCCTTAGGTATAGGGAAATGAATGGGAAAACCTAGCTAGAATTCTAAATAAAATTATTTGATCATATGTTCAGGAACTTTTGACAGTCCATGAGGGTTCTTCTACAAGGTAGAAACAACTTTTATTGGAATTCCATGCTTAATTTAAAAAAAAGATGAATTTTCTTCTTTGTCAGACTGCCTGTATTCTAACATGGTGGGCAACCTTTAACCTTCTTCCATCCACTTGATTTCCTTAGTTCCATCCACTGCTTCTTCCTTCCCTCCTCCCCTAACCTTCCCATCTTCCTACATGAACCCTTTTCTCCACCAACCCTCTCTTGCAAATAAATCCCTTCCCATCCAGCCACATACATTGTCTCTACCAATCCCACTCTTTCTGTAATGGGGACAATCATTTTTTTACAACCAGATCCCAGAGGGGTCACTAAAGAAAAAAAAACACTTGGGAAATCTCAAAGCACACCAAAATGTAAGTTGTGATTTTAAATCTTATTCTTCCCAACCATCATTGTTCCTATTGTCCATGGGATACCCGGGAGGCAGGGGGCTCTCCTTCAGTACTGGCTGGATGTCCATTTGTGGGAAATTTGGAGGGAGGAATCCTGTTTGTAAGATCATAGAATGACAGGTGTAGAACTAAAGTAACTATCTTGGAATCCTCCTTATTAGCTCATAGACTCACAGATGCAGAATCCCATTTAGTAGCTCATAGAATCCTAGATGTGGAATTAGAAGTAACTATCGGGGCGGCTAGGTGCAGTGGATAAAGCACTGGCCCTGGAGTCAGGAGTACCTGGGTTCAAATCCGGTCTTGCCACTAATAATTGCCTAGCTGCGTGGCCTTGGGCAAGCCACTTAACCCCGTTTGCCTTGCAAAAAAAAAAAGTAACTATCTTGGAGGTTGTTGAATCCAACTCTCTCATTTTCAATATGAGGAAACTGAGGTTGAAGGAGGTGAAGTGACTCTCCCAGACTCACACGTCTAGGAAGAATGAGAAGTAAGTTTTTATACTCAAGTTTTGTTGACTCCAAATCTATCCACAATTCCCCCTGACTATTCAATTATCACTTGCACTGAATGACCTTTGAAGTAACATTTGGAGTTAGATGACCTTTCAACTCTGAAGTTCTGTGATTCCAATATAAATCCAATATAAAGTGTTTCATTTGTACTGTGATTCCTCCTGAATCCTTCTGGTCATTTTGATTTTTTTTTTTGTCCAAGTCTATGATTTCATCCATGTGGAAAATGCTCACGGTGAAAATTTTTTGTAGTCTCAGAGACCAGCCTAGGATGTTGAAGGGGTAAGAACTTATCCAGGGTCACAGAACAAATAGATGCCAGAGACAAGACTTGAATCCAGCTGCTTTTGAATCCAAAGCCAGACCCATTAGCCACTAAGCCATCCAATTACAGTCACCAATTTATTATTTCATAGGAAGTAGAGCCAAACAGGTAATATCTTTCTGGTGTGCCTGCATCTAGAGCATCTGGACTCTCCTTTATGTGGCCTTCCTGAGGCTGTAGGGAAGAACAGTTTGGCCAAAGCTAGGTGATAGATCCTCAGAATGGCTGCAGGTGTTGGCTTCTCATGGTTAATCAGCCCTGATCTTAGTTAAGAAGTAATTGCTGAGTATACTACAGAAGGAAGGAATTCCTTTTGAGGAGGAAAGAACTGCAGCTGATGCCCAGAAAGAAGACCTGGTCACTTGCCACTAAGGCAAGAATCTGAATGGATGATACTCAAACTATCATTTCAAGTTGTCTCTTTGAAGTTGTTACTTCATATATATTTTCTTTTGCTTTTTAATATATTTTTATGTATTTCATTATTTTGTAAGATGTAAGTGTAAAATATACATGTCAAATAAGGTGTAATATTCATTTAAAAAAATTTTGAATTCCCAATTCTCTCCTTCTCTTCCTTCCCCTTTTCCCTGCTCCCCCCCAAGGAATTTACATTCTAATGGGAGAGTCAAAATGTAAGAAATTAGGAACATACAAGGTAAATAGATGAAGATAATAGGAAAAAGAGAGTCATCCATAGTTCTTAGAATTGGTGAGACCCTCATGTAGTAGGTGGGTAAGCAATTTGATATCAATTACACTTGAGTGGTCATGCAAAACATATTTTAGTATTAACTGTTGCAAAAGAAAACAGACAAAAACCTCAAGAATAAAGAATACTTCATGTTCATTTTCAAACTTGAAAGGATGGTTCTCTCTTTAAAATTATTCTTCAATCAGTGATAGACATTCTAGATCTTTCTATTTATTCAAATAACTTGTTTGATTCCCCAAACATATTTTGAGAGAAAGATTGACATAGTAGATCTAGGGGGTGCTTTGGAATGAAAAAGCCCTGGCTTTGGGTCATATCTCTGAAACATTACCTTAGGTAATGTACTTAATCTTATCAGTGTCCCAGGGAACTCTCCAAGGTGAAAAAATTTCTAATTACCACCTTCCAGAACAAAAAGATCTCATCCATAAGAAACTTCCTCTCACCTAAATGCATTTTCAAATTAGATCATTGTAATGCAAGCTAGTTATAGGCAAGTCAATATTTAGAAATAAATAGTATTAAAATAGGTCTGCAAAGGAGCTGACACATTTTATCTCATTTGATCTACACAATCATCATAGGATGCAGGTGTTATTATTTCAAAGGGAGGGAATTGAGGCTGAGGAAAGTTTAAGTGATTTGCCTAGATCCCCAAACCAAGTTTCTGAGGCAGGATTTAAAGTTAGGTCTTCCTGACTCCAAATTCAGAGTTATAGCCACAGCATCATCAACCAGAAGCCTATATGGAGGGCAGGATCAGTCAATATGATCCATATCTGGCCCAGGACCCAGATGGCTCCAGAGGAGAAAGTGAGGCTGGTGACTTTGCAAGCACTCCACCACTTCAATCCAATTCTCTTGCATGTTAAGGCATCATTCTCCTTGATGTCATGATTTTCTTGGAGAACAAAGAACAAACAACCATGATAAGGCCAAAGTTCAAACATCTAAGACAAAGAACTAGTTAACAGTTCTGAAAGTTGTATTCCCTTGAGTCTGAAGGTACCCTTGGACCTTAGGGTCTCACCAATGGGCTACAGGCCCTGATTGGTTCTACCAAGCTAGAAGGGTTGGGGAGTAACAAACCTAGCTACGGGTGGGGAGGGTCATTACTCAAAGATTGTCCACAATGGGATGAGATTTTTTTTTGTTTTTCTGTCTAAGTTACTCAACTATAAAATCTTATAGGTTGTTGTAAAAATAAAATGAGTAAATATTTGTAAAAGCTCTGAGCATATAATAGTCAATTAATAAAAAGCCTTGTTCCCTCTCCTCTACCCCAATCTCCCTTCATGAATGATGGGAATCTCTTTGGAAACATGCTATAGCTTTTAAGATCTTCTCGACTGGCACCTATCAACTTTAAGGTTCATTTCAGTGATTGGACCAAAGCACTAACCATTCTTTTTTACATAACTCTTCTGGAGACAAAGAAAGGTTTCCTCAGAGTATTAACCAAAGGGCAGCAGCTCATCTCACTGGAAATAGGCAAATGAGCTCTACCTTTTCTAGAAGTAAGAGTCTCAACTGCAATGTATTTTTTTTTCCCTTTTCAACTCAATTTGCTTATATTAAGTGATAGCAACATGCATGGATATGAGCTAAGATGGTTTAGAAAGAAGAAAGGAGCTACTAATCTAATGGAGGGAGGGATTAAAGGTAAAAAATAAGTGCCATATAAGGTGAAGATCCAGAAAAAACGGTTCTGAGAAAATTGAATGAGGAAGGCAAGGTTTTGGCAGGTGAAGAGAGGAGGATAAGTCCAGGCTTCATGAGGAAAGCAGTCCTAAGAGGGTATTAAAGTCTCTTTAAAAAATGTTTTTTTTTCCTGAATTTAAGGAACATTAATAAAATAAATTGGAAGAGAACATTTCCATATCCAAAGCTGAAAAGAGGGTAAGTGAAAATTTGAATTTTTCTTTTATATAGCTTGTATTAAAAAATACATAATGAATTCAACATCTTGCTTTCAAAGGTGTCTTAGTTGCCTGTTTCCTTCTGAACTTCCTTCTCTTGTGGGAGTTTTCAAAAATGCTTCAATGATCCTGTTTTCTAAGAAAGAGATTTCAGTGGGTAGACTGGGAGGAGTGCATTCCAGTCATAGAGGACAGCCTGCATATTCACAAATATTTTAGAACTCAGTGAACTATTCATTAATAGTGCACATTAGAACATAGAATATATAAAAAGGGAGACATGAGACTAAATAGGAGTTTGTCCCTGGAGGACCTGAAATCCAAGGCTAAGGAGTATATGTTATCCTAGATATAATGGGGCAGTTAGATGACAAAGTACATAGATTGACAGATCTGGAGTCAGGAAGACTCAGCATTTTGAGTTCAAATCCAGCCTCAGACTCTTACTGTGTATGATCCTGGGCAAATTCTTTAAATCCTGTTTGCCACAATTTCCTCATCTGTAAAATGGGCTGGAGAAGGAAATGGCAAGTTACTCCAGTATCTTTATCAAGAAAATCCCAAATGGGTGTATATAGAGTCAGACATGACTGAAAAATTCAAAACAGGTACCATGTGAGCAATTTTTACTAATTTTTAGTTAAACCTGTGAAGGTGTCCTTGGATGACTTTGGCATGAAGGGTAGATCAGAGCAGGAATTGAAGTAGGAAGTCCATTTAGCAAGCTATTGTGATAGTGCAAGGGAGGGATGATGAATGCTTGAACATATTCCTAGCAGTCTAAGTAAAGAGTAGGGGACAAAGCTGAAGGATACTGGGAAGGGAGCATTGCCCAGAGGTGGCAAATCAAGGTAAGTGGGAAAGGTAAAATATCTAGATTAGAAGCAATGAGTACTTGAGAATCAGAGGATCTGGGTCCAATTCTGAGTTCTATCATTTATTACCCTGGGGAATAATCATCCAACATCTAGGACCCTGATTTTCTTCAACTCTAAAATAAGGGAGTTAGGTCAAATAACTATCAGAGGTTCCAACTCTAAACCTCTGATTTTATCTTCAGAAGTATGATAAGGAATCAATTAGGGATGAATAAAACAGCTCCAAAGCAGTGAGGGTTGGGTTGAAAGACCTTTTAAATAGACCCGAGTCAATGTCTTTTGTGACTTAAGAACTACTGAGATACAGTAAAAAGAAAAGGGGATGGGAGGGATAACCTAGATTCAAATATCATCTAATCTGGGGATACTACCTCAGAATGGAAGCTAGTGTCTTTTTGAAATAGTTCATTATAAGCTCAAATCTGAAAATAAGGGAGCAAGGACAGAATTAGGGTGGCTGATGAGAAGAACGGTTATGGAGAAAGGGTTTGAGTTTATCATCATCATCATCATCATCATCATCATCATCATCATCAATGAGCATTGAAAAAGTGAAGATGAAGAGGAGCAGGAGAGAGACAATGGGACAAGTAAAGGGTAGGAGACTATGATTAGGGAGGGAAATTCTAATCCAAAACCCACCAAGGAATGTGCCTGAAGGGTACAACACTCCTGAATATTAATTTTTCTAGTTACATGGCAGTCCATGCACAGTGAAAACAGATTTGGTTTACTTGCTTCCTTTAATCAAAGCCAACCTGAAAAATGAGCAAAGTATTATACATATATATATATATATATACATATATATAATGTATTTGTTACATATTTAACATTATATATCTACAAATTATATATTTTATATTTTTGTCATACATTGGACTCTTCTATAGAGAGAATCCTGCATAGATCTTATCTGCACTTATTTCTTTGAAAAAGAAATCCATTTTATTTCATTTGAAAAATAGATTCTATTTTTTTCAAGCAATGAAAAATCTTCCTTTTCTTCCTTCTTCCCCATGTTCTCTCTTCCTCACATTCATTGTGTTTCTAGCGAGTTCATAATGCCACAATGTACGAGTTCATTGATCACATCAACTAATTGTTCCAATCAACAAGTATTTGTTTTTTGGTTGTTTTTATTTATATTTTATTTTTTCCAATTACATGCAAAGATAGTTTTTATTTTTTTGAAAGCTTTTGAGTCCCACATTTTTTAACCTCCCTTTCTTCCCTCCCTCCTCTGGTATAATTTGTCCATGTATAATCAGGTTTAATCTATTTCCATATTAGTCAGACCATCAGTAAGCATTTCTGAATCTCTTACTATATCAAGGCCCAGAGAAGGCAATGACAACATTAAAAAAGCAGGTATTTTTACTTTGAGTCATACCGGAAAACATACTGTTTCCTCTGTGGTGCCTCCGTGATCTCCTCAGTTGACCTCTCCCTCTAGTTACCCTAGAGAACTTTGTCTGAATTGCTTATTTTTCCAGTTGCCAATCAACCTGATTTATAATTATCCAGTATCATCCCCCTCAGAATGACATTGTGTTTAAGAGAACTGGCCTTGGAGGCAGGAAGACACATCCTGGTTATGTTGATTCCAAGCGAGTCATGAAAAGTCCCAGTTTCCAAGATAAACCTGAGATCTCACAACTGTGAGAGGGTGCTGGCCAGCACTGGAATGGGCAGATGGAATCATCTGTCCAGTCCCTGTTCCTATATTTTATACATGCTTAGTTTTGTATATATTGGCACCCCCTTTAGGAAGTAAACTCCACGAGGGCAGGGATTATTTTGCTTTTGTCTTTTTTATCCTTAGCCTCCAGCACATTGTAGGTGCTCAATAATGTTTGTTGATTGATATACAATGAACATCTTGAAGGTTTTTCATTTACTTAAAGGCAGACACTATGTTTTTTGCCTTTGTTTGTATCTTTACCATTCAGTAGGGCATCTGGCAAAAGTTTCATTTGGTCTCTCAATCTCCACTAGATACTGTCCAATATCTCTGTTCCTCCCCTCCTTTTTAAAATCAATCAACATTTATTAAGTGCTTACTGTGTACCAGACAATGCAATAAAGGCACAAATACAAACAAAAATGAAAAAAATACAAAAAAATTCTTAAGGAATTTACAAAGTAATGAGAGAAGACAATACACAGAGGAGACTGAGAAAAAATGGTCAGAGGTCATTTAATCAACCAATTAGTATTTATTAATAAGAGACAGAGAAGAACCAGGAGAAAGCAGTGTCATGAAAACAGACACAGAAGAGTATCAGGAAGGAAAGGGTCATCAAAAGCTGCAGACCATTAGATTGGGAATCAAGAGACCGTAGGTAATGAGATTTTGATTTTGATTAAATGATGAAGTTGGAAGCCAGATTGCAGAGAATTAAGAAATGAGGGGGAAGAAAGTAGAGGCACCAATTGTTGACAGCTTTCTCAAAGTGTATATCCATGCATTCTTTACATCTTTGTGCTGTGGGTATAGCTTTGATTATACCTTTTCCTGCTACTGTGCCATCTTGAATGGTTTCCACGGATCGTTTCTTCCTAGTCTCCCCAAATCTTCTCTTTGTTATCTGATTACGCTGACTATGCTCCCAGTCATTCAAACATGTAACCCCAACTTCTTATTCTCCCAAGCTGTTGCTATTCTAGAAAAATCTCTCCTATGTGTCCCCCCTTCTATCCTCTAACATTGCTACCAACCCTGAGAAGTTCCTCATCACCTCATGCATAGCCTATTACAAATCATCTTCTGGTTGACTTTCCTGCCTCAAGTTTTTTTTCCACTCCAGTTCATTCTCCACCCAGTTATCAAAACGATCTTCTAAAAGAGCAGATTTGACCATGTCATTTTCCTATTTTATAAGCTCCATTGGTTTGCCTATCACCTCCAGAATCAAATATAAAACCCTCAATTGAGCTTAAAAAAAACTTTCATAACCTGACCCCTTCCTACTTTCTTAGATCTGACTCCCCTCCATATACTTTATAATTCATTGACACTGATTTTTTGCTGGTCCTCACACTTCTCACAATTGCACATGGCTCAATGGCTATCCTCCTCATTACCTCCTTTCACTGACTTTCTCAATTCTCAGTTAAAATCCTACCTTCTACCACAAGTCATTCCTGGTCTTTCTTATTATATTGTTTTTCCTCTGAGATTATTTTTTTAAATAATTAAAATTTTTCTAAATTTTGAATTTAGATTTTGCCAACCTGACTTCCAATTTTTCCAGTAGTTTTTAATCAAATAGTTATTGCTTCAAAAGAATGTATACTTCATTTGCACATTATAATATAGTTCGAAATCTGATACTGTTAGCCTGCTTTCACGTTTTCATTGATTCCCTTGATATTCTTGACCTTATGTTACTCAAAATAAATTTTTAATTTTTTTTCCTAACTCTAAAATATTTTTTTTGCAAGGCAAATGGGGTTAAGTGGCTTGCTCAAGGCCACACAGCTAGGTAATTATTAAGTGTCTGAAACTGGATTTAAACTCAGAGTACTCCTAACTCCAGGGCTGGTGCTCTATCCACTGAGCCACCTAGCCACCCCTACCTCTAAAATAATTGTTTGGTTGTTTGATGGGCGTGGCATTGAATATGTAAATTAATTCAGATAGAATTGTTATTTCTCTATGTTGGTTTAACCTACCCAAGTCATTTTTTTTTATATTGGCTAAGCCTACTCATGAGCGATTAATATTTCTTTAATTATTTAGATGTCTTTATTTGCATGAAAGTTATTTTTAATTGGTTCATTTAGGTCCTAGGTATGTCTTGGCAGGTGGACTTTAAAGTATTTTATATTCTTTGTAGGTATTTTAAATGGAATTTCTCTATCTGTTCTTCTGTGTTTTGTTGATAGCACATAGAAATGCTGATGATTTATGGACATTTATTTTAAATCCTGAAAAGCTTTTCTAAAATTACTAATTATTTCAACTAGTTTCTCATTAATTCTTTATGTGGCTTACCAGTTTTTTGTACTCCATTTAGTTGTCATGTCTAACACTTCATGATCCCATTTGGGGTTTTCTAGGCGAAGTTACTGGAATGATTTGCTATTTTCTTTCCCAATTAATCTTTTAACAGATTGAGAAACTGAAACAAACATGGTTAGAAACTTGTCCAGGGTCACACTGGGATAATTAGTTTCTGAGGTCAGATTTGAATTCAGGAACATGAATCTTCTTGACTCTTGGGCAATATGGCACCATCTAGCTGTCATTAAAACAATATCACATGTTAAACTACAAAGCAAAGTAGTAATCCACAAAGCAAACTGTAACTGGATGAGAAATAGTATTGATTAGTGGCCTATATTAGATATATACTCTACAGCAATAATTATGTATGGTAGTGGAATGCCATCATATCATCTGCAAAGAGTAACATTTTTGGTTCTTCATTGCCCATCTTTATTCCTTCAATTTCTTTTTCTTTTATTGCTATAGCTAATATTTCTAAATGCAATATTGATTAGTAGTGGTGCTAATGGACCTCATCACCCCTCATCTTTTTTTGTTTGTTTGTTTGTAGGTTTTTTGGTTTTTGTTTTTTGCAAGGCAAACGGGGTTAAGTGGCTTGCCCAAAGCCACACAGCTAGGTAATTATTAAGTGTCTGAGGCTGGATTTGAACTCAGGTACTCCTGACTCCAGGGCCAGTGCTCCACCCAGCTGCCCCCACCCCTCATCTTTTGGGGAAAGTTTTTAGTTTGTCTCCATAACATAAAAACAATCTTGGTTATAGATAGATATTACTTATCATTTTAAGAAAGGTTCATTTATTCCTGTGCTTTCTAGTGTTTTATTTTTGGATGTTATATTCCTCCTTATATTCCTCAAAAACTTTTTCTGCTTCTATTGATAAAATCAATTTTACTGTTTTTATTGCTAATATGGCCACTCATGCTGATAGTTTTCCTTACCCCTAAGCAGATATGCATTTTTGGTATAAATTCTAACTATTTGTAGTATATGATCTTGCTATTATTTTATTTAACATTTTGTGTCAGTATTCATTAAGGAAATGAACTTCTTTCTGTGCTCTTTCTCTTCCTGGTTTAGGTATCAAAGTTATATTCATGTCATAGAGGGAATTTAGTAGGACTCCTTCTTTGTCTATTTTTTCAAGTAATTTATTTAGTGTTAGAATTGCTTTTTAGATGTTGTGTAAAATTCAGATGTAAATCTCCCTAGTTTGTTGCTGCTTGCTTCACCTTTGGGGCCCTTAACAGCGACGACCTCCTTCCCAGAGGGGAGCTGAGAATTATGAGTCAAGCCACACTGCCTTATGCCTCCAGCTCAAATTTATTACTGCTTAGCTTCTACATATATACTATTAGGTCTTCTGGGGTAAAACAAAGAAAAATGAGGGAACGGGGGGAATGCACAAGCAGTGTACGTGCAGCGTCTTGCGTTACAGGATAAGGGGGTATGTTGGGGGAAGGTGGTAAAACACAGCTGTGTCCTGTGCCCTTGGTCTGTGGGGCGGAATGTCCAGCTCCCAAGGACTCCGGTGCCCCTTATCTCTCAGGGCGGCATGCCAGCTCCTGAGATTGTCCAGGTGGTGGGGCCGTTAGAATAGCCTGTGTTCCCACACTAGTTCTGGAATTTTTTTCTTAGAAAGTCATTTCTGACTTGTCCAATTTCTTATTCTGGGTTATGGTTATTTAAGTATTATATTTCCTTCTGTTAATATGCACAATTTATATTTTTATAAGTATTCATCTATTTCAGTTAGATTATCAGTTTGATGTGCATACAGTTGGGCAAAATAATTCCTAATAAAAGTTTTTGGTTTTGCAAGACAATAGGGCTAAGTGGCTTTCCCAAGATCACACAGCTAGGTAATTATTAAGCGTCTGAGGTTGAATTTGAACTCAGGTCCTCCTGACTCCAGGGCTGGTGCTCTATTCACTATGCCACCTAGCTGCCCCCAATTATTTTAATTCACTCATGGTTCATTCATTCATTCAGTTTTTTCAGTTTTCATACTGTAGTTTGATTTTTTTTTAAATCAAATTAACCACTAGTTTATTTTATTGATTTTTTCATAAAACCAAATCCTAGTTTTATTTATTAAATCCTTTAACCTTCAATTTTATTAATATCTCTTTCATTTCATGATTTTTATTTTAATATTTTATTGGGAATTTTTAATTTTGTCTTTTAAAAGTTTTTAATTGCAGTACCAGTTTATTAATGTACTCATTCTCCCTTTTATTGATATGTATTTAGAAAAATAGATTTGTCCCTGTGTACTACTTTGGCAGCATTCCACAAATCCAGAATGTTGTCTCTTGTTATTATCTTTAATGAAACTATTGATTGTTTTTATGATTTGTTCTTTGATCCATTCATTCATTTTTTAGGATAAGATTACTTAGTTTCCAAATAATTTTTAATCTAAGCTTCAGAAGCCCTTTATTAAATATATTTTCATTATCATTTTAAAAAATGTGCATTTAATATTTCTGCTTTTCTGTATTTGTTTGTGAGGTTTTTATGCCCATATTAGGCCATGAGGAATTTTTGTGAAGGTGCCATGCTAGCTGAAAAAAAAAGGTATATTTCTTTTTTTATATCCTTCTCCTCCCACCCTCACTTCCATCGTTCTCATCAAACCCAGAGATTGTAAGGAATCTTAAATCAACCAGTAATGCATCATGAAGCTTGTAATGATAAAACAAAATGGAATTTTCTGCATTTTGGGACACTTCTTTAATAAAGAAATGAAAAACTTCAACCATTGATCATAGATTTTGAAGTATCTGAGAGAAAGGGGGGGTATTATTTGAAGAGCATATTCTTCTGGATCCTCAATATTGGTTTCTACATCCTTCATGTGGACAGAATCCCACCAGTTCCCAAGGATTTAACTAGCATTTCTATTCCAAGGATTCTCAGATCTTCCTATTCTGCCCTAACCTCTCATCTGCAACTGACATCTTCAAGTTGACATTTTAAACTCAACCTATCCAAACAAATCTCATTATCTCCCCCCACCCCAACCCTCTCATGCTCTCATCTTCCCTGTTCCTATTGAGGGCAGTATCCTCCCCCTGGTCTCCAAGGCTCACACCTTTGGGATCCCTTCTTCACTTCTTACACACTCTCACCCCTCCCACTCATGGAGTGGGTCTACTGATTCACCTTTGTGCAATTTCTTGAATAATGTCTCCTGTCCTCTAACCTGCCTGACCCTGGTTGAGGCTCTCTTCACCTCACACTGGACTACTACAATAATTGCTGGTGGATCTGCTTGCCTCAGTCTCTTCCCCATTCCAATCTATTCTGCATTCAGTTGCTAGAGTGACTTTTTTCCTAAAACATAGGTCCCTCCATGTCATCTTCCTACTCATTAAACTACAATGTTTTCTTTCATATATATATATATATATATATATATATATATATATATATATATATATATATGATATAAAAACCTTTTTGGCATTCCTTCCTAATCCAGGCCTTCCATATCTCATCTTTCCAGTCTTCCTGCGTCTTAGTCCCTATTGGAGGTCTTTGATCTAGTGACCCTGGCCTCCATGGTGTTCTGAAACAAGACACCTCTCGGCTCCAGACATTTTCTTTGGCTGTAGTACAGACCTGGAATGTTCTCCCTTCTTATCTTATTGGCTTCCCTGGCTTCCTCCAAGAACCAACTAAAATCCTCCCTTTTACAGGAAGCTTTTTCCAACTTTTATTAATTCTGGTGCCTCCTTCTTATTTCCTTTTCTCCTATTTATCATATATATATATATATGTATATATATATATATATATATATGTATATATATATAGTTAGTTAGTTAGTTAGTTAGTTAGTTAGTTAGTTTTTACATTTCTGGATTGCTTGTTCTTTTCCCCACTAGACTGTGAAGTCATCTGGCTGGTGATCATCTTTTGCTTCTTTCTATATATCCAAAGCTTGATAGTAACTGGCTTAGAGTAGATATTTAATAAATATTTTTTGACTAAATGATAGTATACACAGAATTTTTGCTTTTGCATACAACTTATTATTTCTTTTATTGTTGTTTCCAATTCTGGAAAAATTGGCCTTTGTAGCAGGTCATGGAGATTGATTTCTGAGGGTCCAAGATTAGAGTGATAGGAAATTTTATGGCCGATGTAAAGTATTAGTATTTGGGTTGTTGGGACAATTTGTAGGCAAAAAGACCTGAGTTTAAATCCGGATCCACACATTTAACAGTTTTGTGACCCTAGAGAGGTCCCTTAAATTCCATCAGCCTCAATTTCCTCAACTGTCAAATGTGTTTATTAATATGCAACAAAGTTTTTGTAAAGATCAAATGAGAAACCATGTGAAAAGTACTTGAAAAATCTTAAGGTGATATATAAATACCAGTTATTATTCTTACTCCTAATAACAAAATATTCTTGGGATTAATAAATTGTCTGCTTGTGCTCCAGTAATGGCTAGAATTCTATGAACACTTCTCTCTTTTGCTCTGTCAGATTGTCTAGGTTCATTGCTTGGAAGCATTTTGGGTTGGAAAATCAACCATTGGGAATCTTCCAGGAAAGGATATTCATTCCTACATAATGTGGACTGGTTGCGTGGTGAGCTTATCATTTCCCAAATTGGATATTATTATATCTATTCCCAAACTTATTTTTGATTCCAGGAGTTGGAAGGAAGTTCTGTCTCAACTTTGAGCAAAGAGAGGAGTAAACAACCCAGACAACTAATTCAGTACATTTACAAAATGACAAGTTACCCACAACCCAGCCTACTCTTGAAAAGTATAAATATTAGCTGTTGGTCTAAAGATTCAGAATATGGATGGACTCTATTCCATTTATCAAGGTGGAATGCTTGAGCTCAGGGAAGATGAAAGAATTTTTGTTTCTGTCAGCAATGGAAAATTGATTGATTTGGACAAAGAAGCTAGTTTTTTTGGATATTTTTCTAATTGGTTAAATATTCATATTTACAAATTTAAAAAGAGGCCATTACTACCATTTTTACCTGCTGTATGAGACATAGTGACAACAAAGTTTCTGGAGAATAATCCTATTAACAATAAGATGTCAGCCTGATAAATACTTTATTAAGCACCTACTAAGTATCAGTTAATATTAAGATGAAAAAGAAATCCAGTCCTTGATCTGAAGGAGCTTATAATTTAATTTAAGAAGATAAGATATAACAGGAAGGTGAAAGGGGGTAGGGTGAGATACCCACATCAACAGCATGATGGGGTCCAACCCAAAGAAGTGAGATAAGGTAAGACCTAAAGAGAGACAGCTGGCCTGGGATCTCTTTTTAAATGGGGGCCTTGGGACCAGTTCTAGGCTCTGCCCTTCAGCCCTAATTTCAAATGTTACAGAAATAGTAGCATTAAGGCAGTAGAACCAAGATAGTGGGTTAACAGATCATCTATTTTGTTTCTAAATCTTTGCCACCCCAAAAGTTCTGCTACAAAGAATTTTGCCTCTATGGTTTCCTTAACCTAGCTGCAATTTCATTACAAGTCTATGACCTTTTCTATTGTTGTAACAGCATTCTGATTGTCTACCATTGATCACTTATCAATAGTGTCTATACAGTGAAGGGCAAGAAATAAGAGAAGAAAAACAACCTGTGTTGTCCTTATT
Source organism: Macrotis lagotis (assembly GCF_037893015.1). Lineage (NCBI taxonomy): Eukaryota > Metazoa > Chordata > Mammalia > Peramelemorphia > Peramelidae > Macrotis > Macrotis lagotis. Next base: position 33,002,868 of record NC_133663.1, on the reverse strand, counting down.
ACCTGGAGCACCTATCTGCTTAGTCTTTTTCATGGACATCTCTATCCGTCTTTTTTTTTTTAATGTGCTTTTTTTGCATTTCTTTAAAACAAGTTACTATTTTCTTATCAATGACTTCTATGAGGTGTAAACCTAGTAACGGAATTTTGGGGTCAGGATGTATGGGCATTTTTGTCACAGTGACCTCATTCTCTCTGTCCTCAAATCGTTCAAATAGATCTCGAAAATATTGCAGATAAAATCATTATTAAGAAATCCAATTTTTTAAAAAAATCACGAGTCATTCCAAGGCTAACCTCTGGTTAGCAGGTTGTCAGAAAAGACAGACAGAGATGGCTATGGGCATACTATTATCACATTCTGGCTGCTCTGTGGATCCCTACCAAGTTTGCAATCACAGATCCAGGACTGAGGAGGGGTCCTAAGTCCAGGGCTGGCCTTCTAGGTTGAGAAATGGTCCAAGTTTAAAGTGGTTAGCTAAGAGCAGTTTTTCTGACAGTTTTCTATGTTAAGTCCCTAAAAATGAGCTTCTTTTAGGGAGAGAGTTTGCTGATAAAAGTGCAATTAATGATTGCCAAAGGAGCAACTAGGTGGTAACCCTAAGCAAATCATCTAACCCTGAATACCTCAAAAAAAGGAGGGGGGTAAGGGAAATTGTAGAGAGTATCTGTCAAATGTTTGTAAATTCATGTACTGTTTTGTTTTTTTTAAAGTTATTTTTTACCACCTAAATGTCTACTGTATCTCTCCCTTCTTCCTCACAGAAAGCCATCTCCTGTAATAAAGTATTTGTTTCTTTTTTCTTTATTTCTTTTTAATATTTAACATTTCTTTCCTTTCCTATGGCTCCTCCCCACCCACTGAGAAAGCAAGAAATATGATGTTAATTATATATATGAAATGCTGCAAAACATATTTCCATATTAACCATGCTGCCAAAAAAATCCTAAACAAAACAAACCCAAACAACCCCAAAACACAAAGAATAAAGAAAGTGAAAAAAATTATGCTTCAATCTGCATTCAGAATCTGCCAGTTTTCTCTCGGAGGCAGATATTATTTTTCACCAAGGGCTGTTTAGAATTGTCTTGGATCATTGCATTGATCAGAACACGTTTTTCACAGTCAATCATTGGTACAATATTGCAGTTACTATGTACAATGTTCTCTTGGTTTTGCTTACTTAACTCTGCATCAGTTCATATACATCTTCTAGGTCACTCTGAAACCATTCTTTCATCATTTCTTGTAGCACAGAAGTATTCCTTCACAATCATATATCACAATTTGTTCAACCGTTCTGTTTGGCATCACCTCAATTTATAATTCTTTGCTACCACCCCAGAAAAAGAGCTACTAGAAACATTTTTGTACATATAAGTCCTCCTCCCTCCCTTTAAAAAAATCTCATTAAGATAGACAGTGTTATTGTTCAGACTATTTTTGATAGTGAGGTTTTATAGCTCTTTGGGCATAGTTCCATTTTGCTATCCAGAATGGTTGGATCACTTCACAAGTTCACCAACAGGGCATTAAAAGAGTACCTATTTTTCCATATCCCCTCCAACATTTATCATTTTCCTTTTTTTCATATCAAGAATCTGATGGGTTTGAGGTGGTATCTCAAAGTTGGTTTAATTTATATTTTCCTAATCAGCAGTGATTTAGGGCATTTTTTCCATGTTGCTTTTGATAGGTTTTTTTTCCTGAAAACTGCCTGTTCTTATCATTCAATCATTTATTAATTGGGGAGTGGCTCTTATTTTTATAATTCTACTGAGTAAGTTTAAAAAAAACTAGGAAGAGGAGTTAAAACCAGCAAAACTGATCTGAAAATATGTGCATGTTCTCCATCTGTTGACCTCACCTTGGCAAAGGAGTGGAAGGGAGTGTTTTGTTATATCACTTTTTTAGAGTCAAACTTATTCTGAATAATTGTGTAACATTCCTTTTCTAGTCCAATGACTTCTTTGGGGTGTGTGTGTGTGTGTGTGTGTGTGTGTGTGTGTGTGTGTGTGTGTGCCTTATTGAAAAATCTCTGAATCAAGAAATATGGACATTTTTGATAACTTTATTTGAAATTACAAAAATTACAAAAATAATTACAATTATTTTTACAAAATTGAAGTACTAACTCATTGTTACACCAACCGTGCACTAGTAGGGCAGCTAAGTGATGCTATGGATAAAGTCCCAGAGACAGGAAGACTGAAGTTCAGATCTAGACTTAGATACTTAATAACTTCGTCCTAAGAGTTACTCAATCTTTTTGCCTCAATTTCCTCATCTGTAAAATGGAGATAATAATAGAACCTACCACCCAAGACTTCTGGGAAGATCCAAAGAAACAATTATTATAAAGTTGCTCTTGGAGCATACATAGTAAGGACTATATAACTGTTAACCATTATTATTACTATTATTTTTCCACAACCATTCCAGTTTTGACTATTCCTATTTTTGCCATCTTTGCCAATTTGCTAGATGTGAAATGAAATCTGATGAATTTTTTAAAGAAAGAAAGAATGAGGAAGAAAAGAGAAGAAAAGAAAATTAGCAAAATTGATCAAGCCTTTGAAAATAAATGCAGGATTTCATATCTCTGGACCTCTCACCTCTGCAAAAAAGAGTGAGGTGTGAATGTTTTCTCATATTTTTGCTTGAGAGTCAAACCCAGAGACTAGAGAAAGATTTACCCTAGGTAAAGGTACAACTAGGTGGCACAGTAGATAGAGCACTGGGTTTGAAGGCAGGAAGATCTAAGTTCAAATTCAGTCTGAGACACGTACAATTGTGTAACATTCATTTTTCTAGTCCAATGACTTCCTTGGTTGTATGTGCTTTGCTGAAAAATCTCTGAGCCAAGAAATATGAATATTTTTATAATTTGATTCGTATAATTACAAATTGTTTTCCAAAACTGCAGGACTAATTCACTGCTCCACCAATCATGCACTAGTAGGTCAGCGAGGTGATGCAAAGGCTGGTGGCTGTCTGTTTACTTAGACTCCTGCAGGGTTGGCTCCATCTATTTGCCTGAGGTTATGCTGAAGTATGTGGTGGTTCTTGAAGCTGGAATCTTTTCATTCCCTTGGCTATGCTGAGGCACATGCTGGGTTCTGGTGTTGACATTTGCTTGCTCTATCACACTAGAGATCAGGCTCTCCCACTGTTTTGAGGAGGTAGAGCTTGATTCAGGCTTGCTGGGATGCCTCCTGGTCCTAGACCATGTTCCCTTTTTATCCCTTTCTTTTATCCTTTTTATCCCTCATCCAATCTTCCAAGTTTCTTGGGCTAAAAGATTGTTTCACCTCATCTTTTTGTTGGTTCAGCTGTTCCATAATTTTTTTGATGGGGTACTATTTTGTCTCTCACATTTTTACAAAACAGAAATTATGCACCAAAGATTAAACAATTTCACCTGTCTCTGTGGTCTAGGTCCAGAAACTAAGATGAGGTTAAAAAAAATCTCAAAACCCCAAACCCACAAACTAACACGGATACTGAGATCACTCAGCACCCTACCTCTTATGGTACTGGCAGTGAAACAGCACTAATGGACCCAAGGGCATCAGACTTACTAAACCCACTCCCATATGTTGGTCCCCCATCTCTTTCTAGTGCCATGGACATTCTGGCTCCAGGATGTGGAAATTTGCCCTGACTATGACAGTCAGTCAGGGACCATAGCCCCTCAGGAGCAAAAGTCTGCTAGGGACTACAACCCTGTAGCACCAACTCTGCAAAGTGCTGACTTGCCAGTGTGAAGACAAACAACTCCAGTAAAGCATGGAATCCTGGTGGACAACCATATAGCCACATGGTGGCAAAGCTACAACTATATTGTTGAGCTAAAGAATTAAGGAACAAAGAGAGTAGAACAGTATACTAAGACAGAATGCTCTATGTGTGTGTGTGTGTGTGTGTGTGTGTGTGTGTGTGTGTGTGCAAAGTTGCTATGTAACACTCCACCAAGTCTGTAGGAAAGAACACGGAATCCATCTAGAGAGTTCTGACCTCCCAAAAGAGAGCTGAGGTAGATGCCTAACCAAATGAGCCATAAATTTCCCAGCACAAGAGGAGGCTGAGACACTTCTGAGATCTAATCCCCAAGGAGATCACAGAGGGAGGAAGAAAAAAAAACGAGTGATAAGGAAAATCAGAGGGGGGGAAAAGACGAAAATTATTGTAAACAGGGTGAAAAAAACTCAAAGTCCTTGAATATAAATAGGTAAATCTATTGAAAAAAAAAGCATTAACAACAGTTGGAAACAAGGCCTGTTGATCTAGGAAATAAGTAGAGACATCTACGAATAATTTCTCGGGTGGGGGAAGAAAAATAATTCAACATTGGTGAGACAGAAGAATCTGAGGAGAACATGCAAGCACAATGCCAAGTTTCTGAATAGTTTAAAAGAAATGAAAATTATGAAAATGGAATTTATGCCTGCACAGCCAAAGTAATTGGCAGCATAGGAAATATCTTCTGTAATAGAAAGTCTCAACAAAAAAAAAATCAAAAGAGAGCTTGAGATTGAAAATATACATGCATGAAGGACAATCTACAAGAAGAAAAGCAAAAAAAGTAGCGTTAAAAGAAAATTACCTCTCTCTTCAAGTAAAATATTAATCTCAAAGTTGGGATACATACAAACAACCTAAGGATGATAGGTCTCCCAGAAGGACAAAAAGAAAATGCCACAGGGAGGGAAATGGAAAGTAGCATCCTCATATTTCTTTAATCCAATCAAAACAATTCACATATTGCCTCTAGAAGAAAACCCAAGGATGCAAATTCAAAGACATATAATGATAATATTTAACAATTCAATTCAGGATTACTGTGAAGAAATAAAATAATATACAAAATGAAAAAGACAAAGAAGCAAGTATGGCAAAGAAAACTCAGCTTTGAAGAGATTTTGGAAAATTCTTCCTAAGAACTAAATGAGCCAGATGAGCCAGGAGCAACTCAATAAGACAAGAAAATATATTAAGAACAAATTTAAAAAAGAAGAAATTCCAAAAAATATTACAACAAAAACACTGATTTGGAATATAGTTCAAAGAGAGAGAATCTAAGAATTATCAGACTCACACTGAAATTAATTTAAGGAATTATTAATTGATTTATTGTGCTCTAGAGTGAATATAGTTGACATCTTGGTGCTCCCATCTTTGACTAAGGGAATGGGACAGCTGGGGGTTGGAGGTGGGGGTTCCCCCTTAGGCCTAGTGAGGAGCAGGGATGCCCGGTTCTTTGGATGCTTGTTGGGAAAGACCTCGATGGCAGAACTGGTGAACAGCTTCAATCACAGTTTAATAAGGCACAGGACTTATAGAGAAAAACAGAGCTTTTGTACAAAGGCAGAGAGAGAGAGTGGATATGGGGGATGAGATGGAAGAAGAGGAAACCAGGCAGTGTGGGAAAGGGAATGAGGAAGAGAAGTGGCAGAGAGAGAAACTTAGGCAACCATGGATTGGAGTTGGGAGCATTCACCCAGAATGAGCTCTTAACAGATGGAGTGCTCAGGACACAGGAATTTGAGGTCTCATTTTTATAGGATTTAAGTAAGGGGGTGGGGGGGCTAGACCAACTTTTATCCATGCCACCTGAGAGTTAGTACATTAACATATCTTCATCTTCTCAAAGTTATCAATTAATTAAATTGCTATTGTTCTGTTGGTCTTACTGCACATGTCTGGAACTTATCTGAGGCTTATGGACCATTGCAGCCTCTGAAGCTGAGATGCAACAAAGGATGAACCTATTCTCTGGTGCTTGTGCTAATTTTGACCCAACAATTACACTAAGAAAACACAAACCAACATTCACTAGAACCACACCATTCATATGGGGAATCATCAATTCTGAATGCTATGAATGAGTTCAATTATCTTTGCAGTGTGCACTTTCCAGATATTAATAATAAGGTTGACATCATTGCCAGAGCTAATTCCTTGTTTGGGAGGCTGTGAAAGAAATGTGTTAGACTGACCACCAAACTGAAGGCCTACAGTCGTTACTTATAAAACCTGGACAGTACCATAACAGGAAATGGAATTGCTTCCATTTGAATTGTCTTAGGAAAATTCTGAAGCTCACCTGGCAGAAGAAGATCCCAGTCATTAGGGCAGCTAGGATAGAACACTGGCCCTGGAGTCAGGAGGACCTGAATTCAAATGTGACCTCAGATACTTAATAATTACTTACTGTGTGACCTTGGGCAAGTCACTTTAGCAAAAACCAAAAAAAAAAAATTAGAAGATATCACTCACTGAAGTCCTTTCTGAAACTGAATTGCCAAGTCATTTAAATTCTGAAATTAAACTGCTGAACTTTCAAAGTCTGCTAAAGAGAGAGTAAGGCTGATAGGTTGATCTTGAATGCCAAATGTAGGCTTGCTTAAAAGACTATTTTATGGAGATTTCACACGGAGCAAGTGTTCAGAAAAGAGCAATATAAGAACACTTGCACAGGACCACCCAGCATGGCATGTCCTCATCAGAGAAGGTGCTACGATTTATTGGCAAAGCAGAATTGAAGTAGATCCAAAAAAATGCAAGAATTTAGGGAAATTTAGAGAATCTACCTCAAATATACATATGGACTATTTGTGCTCAACAAATTTTTAAGATAGATTGATCATTTTGATAACCTCTGATTACTAGCTCCCAACCCATTGTTTGTTTTTTCAGTTGTTGACTCTTTATGACCTTTTTTTTTGGCAAAAATATTTTTGGTTTTTCTTGGCAAAAATATTAGAGTGGTTTGCCATTTCCTTTTTCAGCTCATTTGAGGAAATGGAGGCAAACAGGGTTAAGTGACTTGCCCAGGGTCACATAACTAGCAAGCATCCAACACAGATTTAAACCCAGGAAAATGAGTCTCAGCACTCTATTCACTAGCTGCCTCCCAAACCCATTGGACTGCCTTATAGTAAAGTCTAGTTATGAAGACTAGGATTTATAAAGCAAGTATTTTAGAATGTCATTCCTTGCTTTACAACAGAACTTATTATAAAATTGACTTATGGTTTTCTCTTCTGCACTGAACTTATTATATGAATATATTTAAAGAAATTTAAATTAAAAATTTAATCTACTTTTTGCACAAAGGATGATATCCCTACATGCATTGGAATGATGTTCAAGACAGAAGTGGCTATAGACCTTAATATTTCTCTATTTTTCTTCTTTTAAAACATTTTATTGATTTCTCTCTTTATTAATTTCCATATATATATATATATATATGGAAATCCCATTATTTCCTTATTTTCCTAATATATCCCTTCTCTTTCTTCTTTTCAACTCAGAGACTCATCCCTTCTAATAAAATATTTTTCAAAAGCAGTTCAGCAAAACTAACCAAATTATCAATCAAATCCAATAGTATATGTGCTGTGTTCACTTTTGCAGACACGGAGGAAGGTTTACTCTCATACAGTCTTGATATTTCAAATGTACCTGTTTTGGTGGTGGCTGGTTTTTTTAAGTTAAATTTACTTGAATATTGAACCGTAACAGAGAACACAAGTATCGAATAAATTGATGATTTAAATTTTTATCTTGTAACTCAGCAGATACTTCTCTTGATAAGGCAGAGGAAATTTTGGGCGTGTTATTAGTGGAATTCTTCCTGACTCAATTGAGTTTTATTTTTGATAAAGGTGATATTTGACAGCTTCATAGTGACTAGATCATATTGAATTCCTTTCTTTTAAAGATGGATTAGGTAGGCTAGGTGGCGCAGTGGACAGAGCACTGGCCCTGGAGTCAGGAGGACCTGAGTTCAAATCTGGCCTCAGACAATAATTACCTAACTGTGTGGCCTTGGGCAAGCCACTTAACCCCATTGCCCTGCCAAAAAAACCCTAAAACAAAAAAAACGATTGATGAATTCTGGGATCTGCAAAGTGTGAACAATTAATCTGGGGGTGTGAGGCCAGGGAATCTCAACGGGGAGGGAAGGAGTTATCCTGAATGTGGTGTTATTTCTCTAGAGGAAATAATGGGCAATTACTCTTGTCTTTTTTCTTTATGACTACTGACAATTTCTTATTTTTCCACAGATTTTGACAAGCACCACTAGATGGCAGACTTTCCTTATTTTCCTCAAAGAGAGGCGCTGGGGCTATCTGATATTCAATCTATTTGAGATAAAAGTGATTGTTCAAATTTGTTCTTTAATTCACCGGCCTTGATGGTCTGCTTGTATTTGACGCAGCTGCCAGAGGTAATCAAACACTTCTTTTTCTTTGGGGAAAGATTATTAGATATTTATTATTAGATATCTTTGTTCTCAAAGAAGACCATGACATCAGGGAGGTGATGATGCCTTGATAGGCAAGTGCCTGGGATTTAAGTGAGAGAGAGAGAGCTGTGTTTAGTCACCAGCCTCATTTTGTCCTCTGGAGCCATCTGAATTCAGTGTCCAGATATGGATCAGGATACCTGATGGCCCTGTGGAAGACCTTGGCCTTTTTAAGATAAAGTTTTTAACCGGTCTCAGTTTGACTGGGGAAAGGCCCATTCAGTGATTAAGACTAGGTAAGAAAGAAATGAAGCAAAGAATGACGTCTTTTGAATGGTCAAAAATATCAGTCTGGGAGAGGAAGACTTTTGAGGTTTTCAGATTTTTAGAGCAGATGGTGAGAAAGAAAGAGAAAGAGAAACCTGGGTTTGAATCCTGGTTTAGATACTTACTGTGTGACCTTGGGCAAGTCACTTAACTTCTCTTGGACTCAGTTTCCTTATAGGGAAAATTAGGGGATTGGTCTCATTGGCCTCAAAGTCTCTTCCAGCTCTAAATTTATGATCTCTAAGGCAAGATCTAGTCAAATCCTTTCATTTTACTGATAAAGAAATTGAGACCTAGAGAAGGGAAGGAAGGAAGTTGATTGAGGTCTCACAGGTGATAAGGTCCATATCCAGGATGGTTTCAGGTCTTTGACATCTCCAAAATGGACCTTACTATCTTTTCCCCTACACTTGTAACTACTCTCTCTAAAGTTTCTCTCTCTCTCTCTCTCTCTCTCTCTCTCTCTCTCTCTCTCTCTCTCCTCTATCTCTCTGTCTCTCCTCTCTCTGTCCTCTGTCTCTCTCTTTCTCTTTCTCTCTTTCCTCTCTCTCTGTCTCTTTCTCTTTTCTCTGTTTTCTGCCCACTCACTCTATGTGAAGAAAAGTGTTTTTGATTGCCTGCTGAGCTCAAACTGGCAATGTGTACCAATGTTGGAAGCAGGCAAATGAAATTCTCTTTTCTGGTGGTGAGTGAGAAAGGGTTGCAGTAAGCCTCTTGATGGGTAGGGAAGGGTAATATCAGGGTTCTTGTCAGCTCATCTGGTTCTAATAATGCTTCTGTCTTTGTTGTACTGATTCTTTCCTGCTTTAGGTAAAGGAGTTCTAAAGATGACATAGACTAGTCTACAACCTACTGCCATTGCTGCTACTACTAATAGTACCACCGTTACTACCTCTCCTACTGGTTACGATTCCTGCTGCCACTACTCCCACCACTACTACTAAGACTGTTACTGCCACAATGAGAACTCCCTCTATTATTGCTGCTGCTGCTGCCGCTAGGGCAGCTCATGGTCAGCGGATAGAGCCCCAGCCCTGGAGTCAGCAGGATCTGAGTTCAAATACAGTCTCAGACACTTGACAGTCACTAGCCATGTGGCCTTGGACACAACTCTGATTGCCTCACCTCCAAGGCCATTTGCAGTCATCCTGATCTGTATCTGACCCCTGAACCCAGATGGTTATGGAGGAGAAAGTGAGGCAGGTAACTTAGCACAGGCCCTCCTCACTCCGATCCAATCCACTTGCCTGTCAAGGCATCACCTCCCTGATGTCACAACCTTCTTTGAGAATGAAGAACGGGGGCAGCTAGGTGTCCAGTGGATAGAGCCCCAGCCCTGGAGTCAGGAGGACCTGGGTTCAAATGTGACCTCAGACACTTAATAACTGCCTAGCTGTGTGACTTTGGACAAGTCTCTTAACCCCATTGCTTTGTGGGGAAAAAGAGAAGAAAAAAAGAAGAGAATGAAGGATAAACAGCAACAACTACTACTACTGCCATTACTAGTATGCTGCTACTATTACTACTACTACTGCTACAAGAACTGCTTCTTTTTTCTTTTTAGGATTTTTGCAAGGCAATGGGGTTAAGTGGCTTGCCCAAGGCCACACAGCTAGGTCATTATTAAGTGTGTGAGGTCGGATTTGAACTCAGGTCCTCCTGACTCCAGGGCTGGCGTTCTAGCCACTGCGCCACCTAGCTGCCCCGAGAACTGCTTCTACTCCTATTACCACTACGGCACTACTATGATTCTAATGTTTAATACCACTACTGTTACTATTTGTTATTACTAATACTGTTCCTACGACCGCTACAAGGAGAACTGCTAACTTGTTTGCGTTATTACTGCTATTACTACGTAATTACTGTTTCTACCACTACCGTTACTACAGCTACTATGCTGATTACTAGTGCTAGGCCCATTAAGCCTGCCCCTGTTGCTGCTATTGCTATAGCTGCTGTTCTTGTGTTTCTGTTATCGGATTTCTACTATTGTTACTATTCCTATTCCTGCTGTTACTGCTCCCACTACTATTGCTACTACTAGTCCTAGGGTACTAACTGGCATTTACATTAATCACTTCAAGGTTTGCCAAGTGCTTAACCCATACACTCTTGATCTTCACAAGAATCACTTTAGAGGAGAAGAAATTGGAATTGACGGAATTTAAATGATCTACCCACTTTAAGAAATACCCAACTCCAAAATAACAAAACAGGTAAATTATAATCATTTTTCCAATAGTTCAATTAAACTCAATTCAACCAAAATTTGTTAGGTGCCCATGCAATATGTGTGTATCTACATGGTTTGTTTAAATGTAGTTGGTGGGAGACATTTAGAGTATCTCTGGAATTTTGCTCACTTTTCTTCAAGACAGAATTAAATTTCTGCCTGGGCAGAATAGAAAAAGGAGGCTAGTCTCTCAGTTTTCCAGTCTCTATCTTCCTCTGACATGCACATGACATACACATAAAGATGGTCATATCTTTGATCTTGTCTTCTCCCACAGATACACCACCTTCATGTCCAAGAATTTGAAAAATCCCTTATCTGATCATAATCTACTGACTTTTCACCTTTCCCTCTGCCTTCTCTTTGATAACCTAATCCTTAGAGTCATTGTGACTTCCAGTCCCTTGACTCCTAATTCCCAGGTCATTTCCCCTGCACTGGCCACACTTTCATCTTCTCCCCATCTTGGCTACTTGATGAACCATTTCTACTGTACACTGTTCTCCTCTCGTGAATCCCTATCTTATCATATTGCCAATGACGTTTAGACTTGGACTACTACCACCTTTCATCATCTTGTTTCTTCTACATGTGTTGCTGAACAAAGGTGAAAAAAATGAAGCAACTGTTTCAATTGGATTCACTCTGATGTATCACTCTCACCTGAACCCTCAGGGCAGCTCAGTAATCCAACTATATGTCCCTTATCATCTCAATATCCCACTCTCCAAAGTGACTCTTTCAAAAGTTTTTATCTCTCCTCAAACCTCTCATGATTTGCCCAACCCCCATCCTCTCGAGTGAATACCTTACTTCATATTTTACAGATAAAATGGAGGCCATTTACCATGATTTCCCTCTTCTGTTCTCTTCCTCATATTCTATCTTTCATGTGTCTTCTGACTCTTTCTCCTCCTTCATCCTTATCTCACTCCTTACCAAAGCCAACCCTCTTATTAAAGAGAGCCCATTCCACCCTGTCCCCTTCAATAGATTGTCTCCTCTGTCTTCCTCATTTGTTCCCTTATTTTCAATCTCCCTCTCTACTGATGCATTTTTATGTCTATAAACATTTATGCCTATATGTTTTATGCCTATAAACATGTTTCCCCATATGAGAAAAAAAGTCTTCACTTAGTCCTTCCATTCCCATTAACTATGGTCCTACATTTTTGGTAGCTAAACTCCTCTAAAAAGACTGTCTATTGTAGGTACCTTCTCCATTTCTGCTCTCACTTGCTTCTTAACCCCTTACCATATGGTTTTCAATCTTCTAATTCAACTGAAATGGCTCTCTCCAAAGTTACCAGTGACCTTAGTTGCCATCCATCCAATGCTCTTTTCTCAGTCTCTATCGCTGAGATTTCCTCCTTTCCTTTACTGGACCTTCAG